>NW_023229660.1:0-844 GCF_002007445.2 Ailuropoda melanoleuca
TATATTATATATGCAGAGATTCCATTTGGATGATGAAATGTCAAAATTCAGTTGTCAAGAATGGCCTAGCATCTAAAAAAGCTTCTTATTAAATGAGGTTTCCAGGGCACACCTGGTATAATGAAGCACACATTAAGCCTGACAAGAAGCCTGTCCAAACCATTTTGTTTTGCTCTAAAAATGTCTTTTAGTTCTTTTTAAAAATTTGCCAAAACCTAAATCAAACACCATTTTCTTAGTAATTACATGTTGAAGGATGTAATCATTGCAGCCTTCTGAAACTGAGAGACCAGTCGCCCTGCTTTGGGCATTTTTCCACAGTTGCTTTTGTTAATGTACTAATGAGCCATTGTCACAATGGAGCCAACCTGGCATTAGCACTTACAATAAATTTACTGCAAGAACACTGCTGTTTGTAATTAGCTCTTCATTACACAATCAGGCTGATTTAGAGAAACTCTCATATGATTTGCTCAGCAAATGAAGCAATATAATTACACCTCACTTCAAATCAACAAATTAGACTGCTGTTTGCAATTGGCTATATTATGTACTATTAGTGCCCGGGCAATTGCAGGCCTGTTGCTTCCTTTAACACTTAAGTAAAGTAAGTCTAATTAAAGCACTGAATATTTCTGTAGATGCAGGAATAGATACATCATGGTCACAATTTTTATAATTAAAGAGGGAACCCAAGATTTATGTTCAGAATATTTTATCCTCAACTCAAGGCTTGGCCATTTAAGGCTCTTATGAGAGAAATCAGCAACTAAAAACACAACAGGATGGAATGAAACATTTCTTTTCGGACCAAATTATTTCCTAGCAAGGGCACATGAAAATT
>NW_023229661.1:0-2559 GCF_002007445.2 Ailuropoda melanoleuca
TTTTAAAAAAAATCCCAGTGGCTTGATTTTGAAATTAAAATGAATATTTGAATTTAAATATTTGAAGATCTCCAGCCAAGTTGCTGGTCTGCAGCATCATCTCCTAATCCCTCTGGCCAATTCACCCTCCCCTTGGGATTAAGAGTCTGGCTTCTTTCTGACCTCAATCGTGCCACTTATGGCAGAAGCCATTGCAACTACACTGCCTAATGTTCACCCCACCACACACATAAAATATCTGGTACCACCAGCAGGTGCCTACAGAGGTCAGGGATGATAGGGGAGGTAAAACCTCATGTGGCAAACTTTGACCACTGAGAGACAGAAAATGGAAGGAGCTGAGAGAGAGTTTTTGCCTCCTTCCATCATCCCTAACAGACTGTTATGAGGTTCCAAATGGACCCTACAGCAACGTACTCCCTGACTGAGCAAAGATTTTTAATTAGCTTAATAGGGCTCTCCTTGTATTCTCATTTACTCCCCTGCTTCATTTCCTCCCCCCTCCCCCATCATTTTCCTACCCTGAAGAGTACATTCCTCCTAATACAGCATTAGTATGTAAGCTTGCCTCAGGCTCCGTTTTCCAAGGAAACCAGGCTATGCAGTGTGCAACGTCAACAAGATCAACCACAGCTGACTACCCTTTTTCATTCTCCACCAGTATGCCCAATCCATTATATTCTAGCTGCATGGACTAATTTCTGTTCTGAAATCGTTTCTTCTTCCTCTACCACTCTTACTCTATATCTACATCTGGCTGCCTCCTGCTCATCATTTATGTCTCAGCTCAAATATGAGCTCCTCAAAGAGGCTTTGCCGGTCCACCCCACCTAAAGAAGCACCCTCCTCCCATGCTGGCACTTCTTATATCCTGTTTTATTGTTTTCATTGCATTTGATTGATTTTGAGAAGGGGGTATCAAAATTTCCTTCTGCCAACAGTAGAACATACTAACCACTGTCCCACCAAATGGTTCTTAATGTGTCTTCTAGTCAAGTTTTACTGTCATTCCTTGCTTTGCCTGAAATAGTCTTAGCAGCCTTTTCTTCTCACTATGCTGTATGGACCCAGTCATGGAATATTTTCTCTTCTTTTATCCTTAAGTTGCATTTATACAAGGTATTTTTAATAGAATTTTATGAAAAAGTCAGGAATAGAGGTTGAAGAGTATGGTAAAGTGGAGGATCAATTTTAAGTGCACAAAGCATAGCAGAGCAAATCTATCTACCACGCTTACTTTAAAAATTGGACATGTGTGTCCAAAATATTTGGGCTACACCCACAGCTGTGACTACCTCACTCTTTTTCTTAGGCCTCACATCCCTATCATCTTGCTGGACCGTCTCTTTACCTGCGCTTCTCACCAATTCCAACTGCTTCAGGTCCCCAGGCAATGTCATTCTCTTTATGAGCAGACTTGGGAAATCTTGAATTATTCTAATTTTATTATGGAGAGATATATAGTGGGTTTCTTTGTTTGTTTGTTTGTTTGTTTTAATCAATCCTATCACACTCTCACCCTTGTGAGAGGTCCAAAGTCTATCTTTCCCTAACTGATCAGGACTCATAGACGTAGTACTCAGGAAAAGACAGATCCTTCCTTGAATAATTCTGTCACTAGTTCTCAAATGGACTATTTCTCATGGCTACACTCCCAAGCATCTTTTTTGTTATTGATATTTATGAGATAAAAATCGTTTCAAATAAATGATGAAGCAAGAATGCCCCTGTAGAATAAGCACTACGTTCCAAAAGAAAAGACTGTTTACAGATTTTAGAGTCAATCTGTTTTCTCAGGTCACATCACCACGAAAGCATAAGTTATCCAAAAAACCTAATGTTTGCAACTGATCCAAAGAGGCATTTATTCCATCCTCTACCTCTACCTCCCTTCCGCTACATGGTGGTTAGACATAAAAGAGCCTTTCATTGCTTTTTGGGTTGAAATTGTGCTGGCAGTTTTTGTTCCTTGCCGTGGTTAAAAATCAGCTCACTTGTTTATTTTTTCCTATTTATCATGCTTGTATGTGTAACAAGTTCCAGACCTCGGATCTGGCAGAAGTTTCTAAAACAACATTCAGGAGTGATATTACTATGAGACACTCTTAGATTTAGACTCTGTGGAATGTGTGGTTTGTCTTTTAATCTAGGTGCGTACTCTGAGTAATTCTGCACCATTATGAATCCCTTAGGGGAAGCAGTTATAGAATTTAAAGTTGGAAAAATGTATGTGTGTAGGCATGTATTTATATAAGTTTAAATAAATGTGTTTCCATTGGTCTTGATGATATATTACTATACAAACAGTAATTCTTGTCTTAATGCTGAATTAAAGCACTATAGGAAAAAATGAAGGGGAATAAAACACTGTTCCTTTGAGGACAAGATAATTCCAAGGGAAATTGGGAAATATTCATACAAATCCTCAACATTTTTTATCTATTTTTTAATTTCCTGTTAGTGTGTTAGGTTTCATATTTAATAAACTTGATAATTAAATTCACCTCTAGCCAACTATACTGAATTTTTGTGTTCAGTCTCATTTGGACAATTGCAGTA
>NW_023229662.1:0-844 GCF_002007445.2 Ailuropoda melanoleuca
CAGAGGTGGTTTCTGGTAATGGAGGGAAAGCTTTAATTGGACTAATCCTCCCACAAATATTAATTATAAACTCTGGCCCAAATATAAAGACAACTCTTTGAAGGTATCAAAATCTGGCAGAAACTGTATTCTGTTTAACTTTTAAAAGAAGCAGCCCATTATGGATGAGACAAGGGATATACGTGGCTTTTCCCGTGAGGGCACTTCATAGCACACATAGATGAAGCAGCTAGAACTTAAAAAGAAAACCACAGTTTTGTTCGTCATAGAAGTGAGAGGAGATGTTCACAACTGCAAGTGCAGTTAAAAAGTACAGGGAGAAATTCTAGATAAGAGGGAGTTACAGAAGAGAGGTCCCCAAAAATCTATATATAAGTCCCCTGAATCTATGATTTGCCCCTAAGTTATGCATGCCTGGGCAATAATCCAAAAAGTCCAGAGGAACTAACCAGATTTTTGTAGCAACTGCATGGTGTAGAGGAGACAGAATTTGAAGTCCGAATCCTGCCAAGTTAGAGAAGCTTGGTAAGCATGCTGTGCTTTCTGTTGAAAACTTGGAAGGGCCACACTCTAGAAGTAAAAACTACATCCCAGGAGTAGGGGATTTTCTCTTGGACTAGGATCAAAACCAAGGACCCAATTTAATAAAGCATAAAACCGAGTATCTACAAGTTCAAGGCTATGTGCCAGAAATTTAATGCTTTTTAGAACAAAATTCTTCAGAGAACAAGAACATAATCAAGAATCTCTACAAGGTATCACCCACAAGGTCTTGTACATTATTAAAAAATTGCTAGATATGCAATGAAATAGAAATATGTGAACCATAGTCAAGAAAAAAAAA
>NW_023229663.1:0-844 GCF_002007445.2 Ailuropoda melanoleuca
AATCAAGAGACATGTAGAAGCCGATGAGTTGGAAAGAAAGTGTGCAACTACATCTGGAGGAAATCTGAATATAAAGATAAGGAATCTGAAAATTATTCTGTTGATACAGGGGTTAGGAAATTGATGGTGTTCAAGCAGAGAAGTAAATTGCCCAAACCCTTGCCTTAAAAAGACTTGCCTGGCATTTATGCAGGTTGGTGGGTTTAGAATTGAGAGAACCTGGAGCTGGGAAAACTTCTAAACAGTCTTTTCAAGGTATGAAATAATAGGCTTTTAACTAGGGTACAGGCAGAGGAAATAAGTAGCAAATTTGAGAGATATTATAAAAGAATAAAAATAATCAAGACATTTTTAATTAATTGGAGGAAAACCAGCTTTTTAAAGAGGAAGATTTGGCATGAAACTCTATGTGCATTAGATACTCTACCACCAAGAGATACATGTATGCAACACTTCTTCTCAGGTCCACAAAATGATCCATAATTTTTCATTATTTCATCCAACCAGTATACTTATTCATTAATTTATTCATGTAGCAAGTATCTCTTAAATTTGTTGTGTCCCACATATTATGATGAGCCTTGGAATACAATAAGGGACATGATTATATGTGTATTCATTTTCTTTAGGAAAGGAGTTTGCCAGTTATTCAGTCTCACAATATATTTCAGTCTAGAAAGGCAATAATTTTGTGGGGGGCAGGGCAAAGTTTTCAATATCTTAACACTCTTAACTTTCTTTGCCTCTTCATTTTTGCCTTTAATCAATTCATTTCTTAAGGTAATAACTCTTGAATACTTGCTACTTGCCGTGAATGTGTGGATTATGCTGGTGCATTGTGTGC
>NW_023229664.1:0-844 GCF_002007445.2 Ailuropoda melanoleuca
TTTTTTTTTTAAGTAAGTTAACATCCTATTATTAACTCTTCCATGGGACACAAGCTTTCAGAAAATTCAGCAAATATTTTAAACTGTCCTATTTTTCTTGTAAATAGGATATGAGTTTTAGCTACTGATTATTATCCTAGTTTGCCCTCTGAAAGCACACACAGAGCGGCCATCAAAATCAAAGGGGTATTTTAGAGGAAGGTGTTCAGGGAGGAAGGAAAGAACACTGATGTGTTTTTCCACCTGTGAAGACTTTGATTTAACAGTAAATTTAGTTACTCCATAGTTTCCTCATCTCATTCCTTAAAAATAACTAAGCAAAATTACTTTTATTGTGCAGGTACTTTTGGTTACAAGTAGGACAGCCTGACTCAAACTGGCCTATACAATAAAATTTTTATATTACATAACAGGAGGTCCAGAGGTAGGACTAGCTTAAAGATTGCTTGATTCAATAAAACGACTGAAGACCCAGGTTCATTCTTCCTCCCCACTCGACAGTCCACAGATTCTGCTTCACCCTACAGCTCATTCCCTTCCTAATTACAGGCTGCCAGTGGCAAGCAGTTATTCATTTTCTTGTTTACATTTGTTGGGAAATGAATACCCCCCCCACCCACCATGCAGTAATCCTTCCTTTAAATTTTATTGGGCCAATTCATAACACATGTCAATCTCCACACTAACAAAGGTTGCTGAGGATATATACAAGCTCTGATTGGCTGATCAAGACCCATCCTTTTTTTTTAATTTATAACTTTTATTTTGTTATGTTAGTCACATACAGTACATCCCCAGTTTTTGATGCAATGTTCCATGATTCATTATTTGCATATAACACCCA
>NW_023229665.1:0-844 GCF_002007445.2 Ailuropoda melanoleuca
GTCCAAATAATTTTTTCTTAAATTATCCATCTTAATTTTCTAAAAGCATTGGATTGGGTTTTTAAATTTTTTTAGATTCATTTATTTATTTTTAGAGAGAGAAAGAGAGCACAAGTGGGAGGGGCAGAGGGAGAGGGAGAGAGAATCCTAAGCAAACTCCTCACTGAGCACAGAGTCCCATGCCGGGCTCGATCTCACTACCCCCAGATCCACCCCCCCCACCAGATCCCCACCCCAGCCAAAACCAGGAGCCAGCCGCTTAACCACATGCATCACCCAAGTGCCTCTGGATTTGTTTTATGTTGCCTTGGTCATTGCAACTTTGCTTGGCATTTGAAATCAGAAATTTGATCTTCTTGCTGCTTTATTATCTTGTTTTATTTGGTTATAAAAGTTTTTTTCTCCCAGTTCAGTTTGTTTTTCATTCCAACATTGACTGTTGAGCCATTATTGTTTTTGTTCTGATGTTTCTGTTCTCTTGCTTTGCTTTATTTCACTTCACTTCAGTTCAAATGTTAGCTGATGTTTGTTTTCACTGCATGCAAGGGCTGCTTCAGTGTTCTGTTGACGGTGATAGAACAGCCTTGTGTTTGAAGAGTGTCCGTTGGGTTTGGTTGTCACTCTTTCACTTGTGCTTATATACGTGGCTTTATCACTTACCTCTTCCCTTTTGCCTTCTCTGCCTGATCTCCCCATGTGTGGTCATTTCATTATAGTCATCCTATTCCCTGTCTCCATCTATGGCTCTGAGATTCCAATGGCTATCTGCTACCAAAAAATCAGCGTTGTTGGAAGGGAGTATGGCAAGTTTCTGTTAAAATTGATGACCTATCCAAAATCTGCC
>NW_023229666.1:0-844 GCF_002007445.2 Ailuropoda melanoleuca
ATATAAAATTATACATGTGTGTAAAGCCTTGCCTTTGTTTATTTATTGTAGACTGGGTTTACTGTGGCATACGTAGCGTATTGGTAATGACATTGTTATAGTGGTCTCTGTGTCTCCCTGGCAGTGTAGTGAGCATTAACATTGCTTAGGACGATGAGAACAAGGAGGGTCGGGGATACTTTTCCTTAGTGCCACCTTCTTATGCAATTAAAGATTTCACATCTCCCAGTTTTACTAAAATTTAGTTCTCTAAAACATGTTGCAATGACCAACATGGCTTTAAACAACACGACTTGGGGTTATATGGCATATTATCATATACAAGGTTAAAATCTCTTCATAATGGCCTTATCCCAGCAATGAAGTTGATTTCTGTTTAGACCAGTTGCCATTCAAAAGCATGCATAACCATATACTGAGTGTCTGCTCCTTAATCTAGGTGTATCACTCAACACATTTATAGTTGCCACGAACATGTCCATTTTTATTAATACAGTTGTACTTGTGAACACAGCACAGGTGGTGACAATCTAAACAGTTGACTCAGATCTCACCTGCAGGGGGCACCTTCCTCTCTGGCTATGCCCATCCATCCCACCATGTGTATAAGAAAAAGAGAAAGCATTAATGGACCTCACATCATCACCAAACCTTCCAACATGCATCCTCTCTTCTGACCACAATGTACGTAACACATTATTTGAACCACTCCTTGGGATTTTATTTGAAACTATGCCGGTTTGTGTGTTCCACTGAACCAGCATGGCGAAAGACCAAGGAGCCCCGGATGGAACTTCACCGTCACCAAGACAAGTGTGTAAGTCTTGCCCAAGCCTACTCTAGC
>NW_023229667.1:0-844 GCF_002007445.2 Ailuropoda melanoleuca
TAACAAAGTACCACAAGCTGGGTGGCTTCAAACAACAGAAATTTATTCTCTCAACGTTCTGGAGGCCAAATATCCAAAATCAAGGGGTTTATAGGGTTACACTCCCTCTGAAGGTTCTTGGTGAGAGTCTGTTCCTTGCCTTTCCAGCTTTTGGTGGCTCCTGGTGTTCCTTGGCTTGTGGTAGCAAAGCTCCAGTGTCTGCCTCTGTCTTCCCATGGCTTCCAGTGGGCGTGTCTATGTTCTCTCCTCTTACAAAGAATACCTACCGTTCATTACATCTAGAGCCCACTCTAAATCTAGGATGATTTCATCTTCAGATCCTTAACTGATTACATGTGCAAATGCCCTATTTCCACATAAGGGCACATTCTAGGTTCTGGTGGACATGAATATGGGGTGCAGGGGCACTATTCAGTCCATTACACTTGTCATTTTATATGCTTTTGGTTTTATGCTCTTGGTTTCTCCCTTATAACACTTTAATTTTTGAGAAACTTTTAAATTAGTGTGGTAGAATGAATTAAATGTATTCTTGGTATCTTGTCTTAAAACATTGAAATTGATATGAGCCAGGTTTTTAGTAGACTGAATTAATTTTCTCATATAGGAAAAAGATCGTAGTAGCAGTACCAGGCACATAGTAGGTGCAGGTACTTAACTGTTTCTTAAATTAATGATTGAATTTTTAGAATAATTCTTACTGGTATGGGGCAATTTAGTATATTATTCTTTTCAAAACTATTAAGACTATAGGGGTGCCTGGGTGGCTCAGTTGTTAAGCATCTGCCTTCGGCTCAGGGCGTGATCCCAGGGTCCTGGGGTCGAGCCCCACATTAGGCTCCTC
>NW_023229668.1:0-844 GCF_002007445.2 Ailuropoda melanoleuca
TGGGTTTGGAAGCATTCTCTCCTCTTCAAATTTTTGGAAGAATTTGAGAAGGATAGATATTAACTCTTCTTTAAATTTTGAAAAATTCACCATTGAGATTATCTGGTCCTTGGCTTTTATTGGCAGGTTTTAGATTACCGATTCAATCTCCTTACTAGAAATTGGTCTATTCAGATTTTCTATTTTTGAGTGATTTAGTCTTAGAAGACTGTATTTATAGGAATTCACCCATTTATACCTAGATGTCAAATTTGTTGATGTATAATTGTTTGTGATAGTTTCTTATGATCCTTGATCCTTTGTATTTCTGTGGTACCAATTGCAACTTCTCTTTCAGTTCTAATTTTATTTGAGCACTCTCCTTTTTTCTTGGTTAGCATAGGTAAAAGTTTATCAATTTTATCTTTTCAAAGAACCAGCTCTTAGTCTCATTGATCTTTCTTACTGTCTTTTTAGTCTCTATTTCATCTTCCATACTCTGATCTTCATTATTTCCTTCTACTAACTTTAGCCTTTGTTTGTTCTTCTTTTTCTCATTCCTTTAGGTGTAAAGTTAGATTGTATGAGATTTTTCTTGTTTCTTGAGGTAGGGCTGTATTATTAAGACCTTCCTTCTAGAACCACTTTTGCTGCATCTTACAGACTTTGGTCCATATGACACCATATTTCTGTTTCCATTTGTCTCTAGGTATTTTTTTTATTTCTCCTGTAATTTCTTCAGTGACTCACTGCTTGTTCGGTAGCATGTTGCTTTATCTCCACATTTTTGTGTTTTTTTCCAGCTTTCTTCTTATAATTGACTTTCATACCATTATGGTCATAAAAGACACTTGATATGATTTCA
>NW_023229669.1:0-844 GCF_002007445.2 Ailuropoda melanoleuca
GTCTTTCAGTGAGAGGTCTTTGCCCCTATTTCTGATTTCATTGTTAGCCTTGATGCCTTGCTCACTTTTACCTTTTGAATGAGAATGTTTCCATTCTGAGCGGTTGAGGACGTCAAACACGGTTTGGGCACAGTTTCAACACCTGTTGAGGAATCTAATATTTATCTTTCTTGCTTTATCAGAGGTACACATTACTGACCCTTTTGGGGCTTATAATGTTGATACCGCCTGATTCTCCGAGTTAATTTTTGAGTGGGTCTGCATTCTGGGATGCATTTTTATAGACTCATGGAGTGTTGTTGTTGACATTTCACGCAGCAGTGGGTAACAAAGTGAACATAAGAATTTTATTAACGGTTATCAAGAGTTTTTGCACATCGCTCTCTGCCCATTCTTGCATTTGGATCCGGACATGTCTGTGGTGTCGCTTTCACCGGTGGCTCCCACCTGTTCCACGCCACAGGCTCCTTTGTTGCAAAAACATTTTTAATTTGTAAATCTCCCCAGCAGCACACACCTCCCACCCTGGGAAGCAGGATTCCCAGAAACCCCGAGCTTATTACTCTTCATGTGTGTTTTAAAATAAGCAGGCGGACCGGCAGCCGCGGGCCACCATGGAGTCCCCTATGCACGCAGGCGAGCCCGCGCCTCTCCCCTGGCGGGGTGGATCCGGGCCCCTCGCCCCGGCTCCCGGGCCAACTTTGGGGACCGGCGTGCGGGGCAGGTGCGCGGGCCCGGAGCCCCGCGCGTTTTGGGGGCGGGAAGGGGTGGGGTCGGGGGCGCGGGCGCCGAGGCCCGGGCGGCGCGGGGAGAGGCCCGGCGCGCAGGCCATGAGCTGCGGCCC
>NW_023229670.1:0-1450 GCF_002007445.2 Ailuropoda melanoleuca
AATGGAGGGCCAGAAACTCTTGATGGAAATCACATGGAGCCAAGGTTGAAGGGAAGAAGTCTTTGGCATGAGTTTGCCACCTAGGGAAGTCTAAATTTGTCAATCTGGAGTGGTCAGTGCCTGTGATTTTTGGGACATAAGTAGACAACCCACCAGGGCTATCTGGAGATGACCTCTCTGTAACAGGCTTCATTGAGATGGAAGTTGATTTAGATTTAGTCACAGTTAAACTGCAGTCTGGTGGTGGTGAAACAGACACAGTTGGTGGTGCATGATGACAAGCAACGGTCTCAGTGTGATTCACTGTCTGGGACAAGTCCGGTAAGGGGTTGATATCTTGGGGAAAGGTAGGTTCCAGAGAGAAGATGGTATTTAGAGACAAAGTGGCCTCTGTTTGGACAGCCAGATCCACTGTCTGAGCATCTGATGGTGGGAGAGAAGGAAAGGGAAGGGTCTGGGGTGGGAAATGGTCCACAGGGGATTTGGAATCCAAGCAAGTAAGAGGCTCTGGTGGCAAAGAATCACCCGGTGGTGAGGGTGGAAAAAAGTTAGCCAAGGGGATCACTGGGTTAGGTGAGAAGATGGAGGCAGGTGTTGGGGAAAGCTCAGGCAGAGAAGTTGATATTAGGTCTCCTGGAGGGACTGCTGAGGAGTCAGGGGAGAGAGTGAATGATGATGAAGTCACAGGAGCTGTGGTAGCCAAGGGAGTAGCATCTTCCAGGGCCTCCGGGAACAGCAGCCGATTGATCTCAGCAGTTGTCCTATTACATACCTCGCAGGAGGAGTCTGGACATAACATTTGACGAAAGTGGATGGTATCCTTATGCCGGCCTAGGGGGCTGCAGGAGACAGGAGGTACAAAGCTATAGCCAGGACTAGAACAAGGGGAGGAGGACATGCTGGCCTGGCAAGGGAGGGGCCACCTGAAGCCTGCTGCCCTTCACAATGCCCCACAATTATGACTTCACAATGTACTTGGTAGCCTTCACCCCAGTTCCTGTTCCTATGGCTACCCCCTCCCATGACTATGGCAGGCTGCATTGAATCCCTACAAATGCATCAAACATGCTCTAAGAGGGATCAGGATAGAAGGGGAAAGACTGGTCACCACCTTAAAACAGAGATCAGCTTCCGGATCTCCTCCACTTCTCTCCGGTAGCATCTGTGATCTGGGAAACCAGGAGAATGCATGATATGTAGTGAAAGTAGAAACACAGGAGTTAATGCAAGAGTCCCCTTATGGGAAATCCTTAGGATATTAGACTCTGAAAGCCCCAATAATCAACAGATGAGGTCAAGTGGCCAATGATGTGAACCTGATTAGTATTCTTGCTTCATGTATAAAGTACTTTCATGTAAATTATCTCATGTGATTCTCAGACCACCTCTGTGAAGCACAGAGGTCAGTGGTTACCTCAGGGAAGAATCCTGAGTATCTATGATGTCACAA
>NW_023229671.1:0-844 GCF_002007445.2 Ailuropoda melanoleuca
AAAAAAAAAGCTGCTAAAAATATATCAGTCACTCATTGTAGCCAATAGAGTGGTATGTTTGGTATTCAGTGGGTATCAGCTCAGTGACCTTATTTTTGTCTGTGCTTAAAAATTATGAAGTGGCTTTATTTTGTCTCATTTTATCATGGTCTCAGAGTTACCTTACCTGAGGTGGGTGTTGTTGATGGCTTATGTCCAACAAGAGAAGAAAATGACTTGGCTGTCATTTTCAGTTGGTGGCAACGCTGAGGTCTAACCATGAGTGTCAAATCAGTTGTGAATGTCAGCAGACACTGGGAACCTCGGCGGGAGCCTCAGGGGCCCACGGGAATGCAAGTTAACACACTTGGGAGGGCCACAGAAGCTCTAGTCCCAGCCTCCTGCTGGTGTGACCTTGGGCTTGTGTGCGTGGGACCTTGGGAGGGGGGCCACAAGGCTGGAAGAGAACGTGTACCATCTGTGTTGTAAGGACTTTTTGTACTTCTTATGTCTGCTGCTATTTCAAAGTATTTAAAGGCAAAATGTTCCTTCACTCGCTCTGCCAAGGAGGCCCCGTCATACACCAGTGACTACATCTAGCCATCTCCCTGCTTTGTTCCCTCTCCTAGGATTCCCTCAGTAGCCCAGGGAGCACTTGTAGGGTTGGGGTGAAGGGGAAGGGAGGGGAGCAACAGCTTTTTCAGGCCTGCCAAGAAGAGAGCTTTTCCTGTCTTTGCTCTCCATTGCTATTGATTAAGCCTTATTTTGTGTTGGGTTTAATCTCAACAGACACCTAGGGGCACTGAGAGTCCTTGCAGACCCTTCCTGTATCACTGCCTATCAGAGGATGCAGAGGAGAGGGTCC
>NW_023229672.1:0-548 GCF_002007445.2 Ailuropoda melanoleuca
TCTTTCTCTCTCTCAAATAAATAAATAAATCTTAAAAAATGCTTGATATGTCAGCGGTATGGCAAAATTTTGGTGGTGTTAGGGAGGTGATTAGCCCTGCCCAAATCAGTATGTGTCCCAAGTCTGAATCATGAATGCATAGACGCTCCACTCCACCCCTAATTCAAGATCAGAAATATGAGGAGATGTCAGCCTTCCTACAGATGTATGTCATGTCTAGGGATTATAGAGCCAATCAGTGGGCATGGCTGAGTCTAAACTCAGTGCCGCTGTCTCGACATTCTGTGTTCTTTCTACTACAGCAAACTCTTCCTACACATTAGTCATGTCTTGAGGAGAAGGGGCAAATGACTGTTGACTGGCTGAACCTCATGTCCTAACCACCCAGTCTTGCCAGNTCCAGAAAGATGGCTGGTACCTTAGAGAGAGGTGGCATGGGTGGAAAAGGGAGAGCTTCACAATATAGTGGGATATTTTCCCCCAGGGGACCTTTTCCCTAGGGACACCTACAAAGCTCCACAGGAACTCTGCCCACTACCATATGCACA
>NW_023229673.1:0-845 GCF_002007445.2 Ailuropoda melanoleuca
TTTTTTTAAAGATTTTATTTATTTATTCGACAGAGATAGAGACAGCCAGTGAGAGAGGGAAGACAAGCTTGGGGAGTGGGAGAGGAAGAAGCAGGCTCATAGCAGAGGAGCCTGATGTGGGGCTCGATCCCATCACGCCCTGAGCCTAAGGTAGACGCTTAACCGCTGTGCCACCCAGGCGCCCCACCATGCTAGATATATTATATGTGTATGTGTTTATGTGTGATTATTTACCACTTAGGAAATAGCAAGACACATAGCAGAGATTGAACCAAGTGCTTTTCCCACATCATTTCATTTATTTTTATAATAATTCTCTGATGAAGGTATTTTCTGCATTTATTAGATAAAGAAACTGGGACTTACTAAGTGGCTTAGCTGGGAATTCAACAGAGCTTTGTCTATCTCTAGAGACCATTAATGTAAGCACATAGTGACCATATTTTTCTTTTTTGTACAAAAATCTCCACTAATTTGCTGATGCTGAGTACAACTAATTTTATATGGGTCCATGAGGGGAAAAAAAATTTGGATTTCTCTGGGAATTCTGAAAACACCTGCCCTCATATCAAACCTTTGAAAATTCTAACAGCAAGCAGGAAATTGGGTTACTTCTTTGATCACATTGATCATTCCAATAGGCAAATTGTAGTCACAGTGAGTCCCTGGAGTCCAGCCCGTCTGGCAGCCTTGATGTTGGGCTCAGTGGAACTGAACCACATGCGTGTGGGAGGGAAGAGAGCTGGAGTGCCATGGCTGCTTACCCGTATTTCACAGACTGACTGAGGAACACAGGCTGAACAAACCTGAACCCACAAAGGAAAATGAATGTCGGAAGAACCAAC
>NW_023229674.1:0-845 GCF_002007445.2 Ailuropoda melanoleuca
CTCCTTTCCTGTTGAGGTGAACCCTCCACTTCAATTCTCTGGAATATCTTCCTAAAACAATTTATTTTAAAAATGACTGTTTGTATAATAGTATCCTTGTTAAAGGAAACCAAGATATGATTTGATTTGTCACTTTATGTTTTTAATCAATTTTTAAAAATTATCTCTCAGTAGACACTGGTATAGAGAGCCAATGGTTTAAGTTCATTCAAGTCTAGATTGGAAACTAACGTCAGGATAAGAGTAGTAATGTCTCAGCTCGGAGACAGAGAGAATAAATTCTCTCCTGCTTAGCCTTTCTATTCTATTAAAGACTGCAACAGATTGGATAGGTCCAACCACAAGGAGAAAGGGAATCTGCTTTACTTAGTCTTTTGATTCAAAAGTTAATTTCATCCACATATATACTTATAGACAGAAGATAGTGTGTAACCAAATATCTGTGTTCCTTTTGCCCTAATGAAATTTTCACATAAAATTAATCTTGAGGGGGAAGAGAGGATAAATTTGTTTTTATGTTCCTTAATTTATTCCTTCAGTTGCCACCATTAATAGTTCAAACAAATGAAAAAATTAGGAAAAAATATTCAAATGAATATGCAGTGAATCAACAGGGCAGTCACAAGGATATGTTGTCTGATAGCTAAATAAAAAAGTTGTTCCAAGGCAGAGAATGAGAGATTATGTGTATTAAGTGCTACTAATACTTTAAGTGAGATGAAGAGTAAATATTGGCCATTGCATTTATCAATACGGATGTCATTGATGATTTTAACACAAGCTGTTTTAATGTAAAGGTTATGGTTTTAAGAGGGCTTTTGTTTTGGTTTGGTTTCCCTTTTAAG
>NW_023229675.1:0-845 GCF_002007445.2 Ailuropoda melanoleuca
CTGCTCTTACACACAAGACAAAAAAATCCAGTGACGCTACCCAGGGCACACCCCAGAGAGAGCAGCAAAACTTGCTTTTCACATGGGAACCCAAGCGAGAAGGACTTGTAGCAGGATGAGGGCTTTTCTAAAGGAAATTTGCCAGAACTCGACGCCTCTCTCCATACAGAGCCCCACCTTTGCTGCCCTGCAAGACCTGCACCCCTACAATGTGGATCCTGAAGACCCTGCCCTGCCCCCTCCCTGTGCCCGCAGGGCCCTGTCTTCCTTCCGGAGGGTGACCATACCTCGAATGCTTCTCCTATGCAAAAGAGCTCTCTGGCACCTGCAGAAGTTCCCGGCTATCCTTCCAGAGATTTCTCCGCAAGAAAAGTGACTTGTTCCAGGGGCTCAGCAACATTTCCTTATGCTTCCCCTTCGCCAAGTATGTAACCATGTGTGATTTCAAAGCCAGCCCCACCTCTTTACCCTCTGCTTCCCTGTCTTCTCTTAGGCCAGAATTTTCTACACCTTGATCCTATAAGAAGATCTTCATGATGTAATCATGTCCCTCTACCACCCCTGCACAGTCCGCCGCCCCCAGAGCATCCGCATTACCATTTACGACAATAGTTTTCAACTGCCTAATTTTAAATGTATCGTTTTTGCTTAAATGGATATATTTTAAAAGAAAATCATATATTACTCCCATGAATGAAAAGCCAGTATCACTCGGGGTACACTAAAGTAACAATCAAAATAAAACCAAAGCAAAATGGCAGAATAGGAGGGTCCAGGCCTTATATGTTTCCCCAACCCCCTGCTGCCCCCCACCTCCCCTACCCCTGCTTCCCCACCACAGAAAC
>NW_023229676.1:0-845 GCF_002007445.2 Ailuropoda melanoleuca
ACCCCCCTCCCCCCTCCACATGGGGCTGGATCTCACAACCCTGAGATCATGACCTGAGCAGAAATCAGGAGTCCTCCACTTAACTGACTGAGCCACTCAGGCACCCAAGTGTTATGACTTTTTAAAAACATTTTGAGGGGCACCTGGATGGTGCTGTTGGTTAAGCATCCAACTCTTGGTTTCAGCTCAGGCGTGATCTCAGGTCGTGATCTCAGGGTCTTAAGACAGAACCCTGAATAGGGCTCTGTGCTCAGCATGGAGTCTGCTTAAGATCTCTCACTCTCCCTCTGCCCCTCCATGCTGCTCTCTCCTCAAATTAAATAAATAAAATCTTAAAAAAAAAGAAAATATCTTGAACATTGATGTTTCTGATTAACATTCTGAAATATTGTCCTGAAACACTGATGTTTCAGATTTTTTTCAGCAAAAAATGGGTGTAGAATGAAAACATGATTTCGGATTCTTTAAGAGATATTCTGAGCACTTTCAAAATTATCAGAAAAATTACCTTCATTTTTATCATTTCATTTTTAAAGAAAAGACTTTTTTATTTGCTAAAAAACATAAACTTAGTTATTTTTTAATTATGTAGATCAAGCTTTAGTTGTGATAGGTAAGTTATAAAAACTCCAGTCTTAAGCAAATGGATTGAAAGAAGGAAAAGCAATCAGGAAAAAGAACATTACAAAGACAGAATGAGAGAAATTTTCATTATCTTAAGGAGCAAATAATATCTGCAGAATAAATGATGAAGGAACAATAAGAAAAAGAATGTTGAAAGAAAATAGGTGTGATTTCTTTAGGTTAACTATCCAAGTCATAAATGATGATGAACAAAGAGAACT
>NW_023229677.1:0-845 GCF_002007445.2 Ailuropoda melanoleuca
TTACTATAGATATACTTACATGCATTTTGGTCCAATGAAAACTTTCACTTCTTTTCACTGTAGATTATTTTATTCAGATTTACGAAAATTTTTCTGTCCTGATCCTATTAGATCTCCAGTGTTGCCATTGCTTCTATTATCCTATTCTACTTAATTCTAGACCTTTTTATCCTATCCTGGGACTTCTAAAGATTTACTTACCAGAAATTTTTTAATTTTATTACATATATCTAAATAAAGTTTAAAAATAGAGATGTTCTTCCTGCAAAGAAAGAAATATTTCTGAAAAATATTAAGTCTGCTACACTATTCCAAAAATGGCTCCTCTGCTACCCATGTAATCAGATTTGTTCTGTACCTCTGACATATAGCACCTCCTTGGAAGGCATTTTATTCTGCACCCTGAGTCTTGGCAGAAAAAGAAGAATTTGCAGTTTTAGTATGACCTTTAAAAAATCTCTGCCACATCACACACACCTTAAGCTTCAAGACTTAGGAAATGTTCTCTCTAGATTCAGCCTTCTGGACTTTTAAAACTTAACAGGTTCTCACTATAAATCAAGGTGGCAATATTACTAATATTATTTTATTAAAATTAGTTTCTGACACAGAAGTATTTTATGTAATTAGCAGTACTAAATATAAAAACATACAATATCATATTTTGTTAACTTTTTCAATACAGTTTCATAGCTTGATAAAATGACTGGCACAAAAGTGTCTGATAAATATATATTGGATACATTAGTGAATAAATTAATATCAATATTATAAAACAACGGGTCATTTCTATTCAGGCAATTTAATATGTGTCCACATGATAGCATACAGATATTTTAAAACTC
>NW_023229678.1:0-845 GCF_002007445.2 Ailuropoda melanoleuca
AGAGAGAGAGTACCAGCAGGGGGAGTGGGAGAGAGAGAGAAGCGGGCTCCCCGCTGAGCAGGGAGCCTGACGCAGAGCTCGATCCCAGGACCCTGAGATCATGACCTGAGCTGAAGGCAGATGCTTAACTGACCGAGCTTAACTGACCAAGGTGCCCCAGTTTTTCTAATATACTTAGTAAATTTTTGCTCAATTTGATAATGAGAAGGCGTCTTTTTTTCCCACCACACAGCTGTTAGCCATTAAAGGAGTGAACTTTGAACTTCAATCTTTAAAACATGTGCAAATATTTATATATCTGCAACTTAGGAAAAATGTTTTCCCAACACTGTTTAACAAAAACTTTTAATCTCTGCTTTATTTTTATATTATTGTAACATTTCAGGTGTCTCTTAAGACACCGTTTAAGCTTCCAGCTTATAATAATATTGTGTCCAGCCAAAATCCGAAGTAGCTTAATGGTTACAGATCATTTAGTCAAAGCTGACTTCTAGGTATTTTGGGTATGTTCTTATTATAGCTTTATTCCCAAATAATTATGAAGTATTAAATCATCAACTGAAAAATTGGCATTTTTATCTGAAATAGAAAATTTTGAATCACATAATAATGTTCACGTGACTAGAAGCAGCAGAGATAGTCCATTAGGATCACACTTTGTACCATTCCTTGCCTAGGGTCCTATCACTTTACTCATTTACTGAACATGTTGGGATGTCCGTGAGGGTGAACTCTCTGTTAGGAGGTAGGCTTACAGAGAAAGTTCTTGTCCCTAAGCAATTGAGAATGAATTATAATAATGCTGTATTAAAAATGCTATAATAAGTATTTTCAGAGGGTGCCAT
>NW_023229679.1:0-845 GCF_002007445.2 Ailuropoda melanoleuca
GGGGGGGGAAGTCCTCCTTGTGATGAAAACTTTTAGGATTAACACTCTTAACCTTCCTATATGTCACACAGCAGTGCTAACGATAGTCATTTCGTTGTACATTACATCCCTAGTGCTTATTTATCTTACAACTGGAAATTTGTGCCTTTGACCACCTTCCTCCAATTCACCCTCCCTTATCCTCCACCTCTGGTAACCTCTAGTCTAATCTCTTTCCTATGAGTTTGGTTTTTGTTTTGCTTGCTTTATTTTGTGCATTTTAGTCTTAGATTCCACATATGAGATCATATGGTATTTGTTTTTCCCTGTCTGACTTATTTCACTGAGCATAATGCCTCCAAGATCCATCCATGCTAGTGCAATTGGTACGATTTCTTCATGTTTTAGGGCTGAATAAGATTTCATTTCACAATTTCTTTATCCATTCATCCAGTGATGGACATCATTTTGCTCCTCTGACTAGTTAATTTCCAATGTCCTATCCTCTGGGTCCCTGATTCTTTCTTCTGCATGGTCAAGTCTATTTTTGAAAC
Source organism: Ailuropoda melanoleuca (assembly GCF_002007445.2). Lineage (NCBI taxonomy): Eukaryota > Metazoa > Chordata > Mammalia > Carnivora > Ursidae > Ailuropoda > Ailuropoda melanoleuca. The sequence continues at coordinate 534 of NW_023229679.1, forward strand.
TCTCTGTTGAATTTTTTAGTTCAGTTACTATATTTTTCAACTCTAGGATTTCTATTTTCTATGTGCTTGTTCTTTATCATTGCTGTTCTCTTGTTGAACTTCTTTTGTTCATGCATTGTTTTCCTAATTTTGTTTGGTTGTCTATGTTTTCTTGTAGTTTAGTCATCTTCCTCATGAGGATTATTCTGAATTCTTTGTCTGGAAGTTCACAAACCTCGTTTCTTTAGGGTCAGTTATTGGACCTTTATTTGTTTTCATTGATGGTAACATATTTACTTAAAATTTTGTGATCCTGGATTCCTTGTGTTGGTA
>NW_023229680.1:0-845 GCF_002007445.2 Ailuropoda melanoleuca
CAATGCTAAGTGAGATAAGTCAGTCAGAGAAAAATATATAAGATTTCACTCATATGTGGAATTTAAGAAACAGAACAAATTAGCAAAGGAAAAGTTAAAAAGTGAGAGCAAGACAAACCAAGACACAGACCCTTAACTACAGAAAGGACACTGATGGTGACCGGAGGGAAGGTGTGTAGGGGTGGGTAAAATAGGTGATGAGGATGGAGGGCACTTGTTGTGATGAGCACTGGGTGTTGTATGAAAGCGTTGAATCTGATACCTGAAACTAATACCACACTGTGTGTATGTTAACCATATTGGAATTAAAAACAAAATAATTACATATATAATATATATTCTTACATGTATAAAGTAGCTTTTAAGTATAGCAGGACTAACTACAATGCATTGTACTTCATGGTTAACTTGTTGGTCTCCCCAACTGTATTCTTTTATCAAACTTAGAGATCAGAGACTTTGTGTATGTGTACATTCTTCTCTGTATCAGGTATCCCACTGGCTGCTGGCTCCAATTAGGTAGATACTATGTTTGTGAGTGAGTAAACATGTGTCAAAATGTTTTGTATGCCACATGATTCTGTGTTGTCAGTTCTTTCCTCATTCTTGAAGAACTGTCTCTTGTGGGACCAAAGGTATACATTTTGTGGAGTTGTTTCTATAGGCTGCTGAACCTGGATGACTGTATCTGTTTTATGGATTTTAAATAGATGTCTATGTTTCTATACCCAATGGGAGAATTGTTCAAAAAACACCCTGTGGACTCCCAAGCCATCTTTATTTTAGATGGGTATAGTCAATATAAAGCATAATAAAAATTTAAGATAACCTCAAGAAAAAAAAAA
>NW_023229681.1:0-1463 GCF_002007445.2 Ailuropoda melanoleuca
ACAGGCTCCAGAGGATGGCAGTGGGGGAGTATTATAGGAACACCCAGAGCTATCTGCTGGAACCTCAGGGCCAAGAGAAGGGTGAGAATTGTCTGGAGAAAGGAGGACATACGAAATCCCCTGGAATACAAACTGTATTATTAACTTTGACTTCAACTGAAAACACAATGGGCTGATGATTGTCTATCAGATAAAACAGAAGTTGTATTAATGAAGAGGGTTTGAGGGGATTTTGAGATTTTGTTTTGTTTTGTTTTTCAGCCAGGTCCTGAGCCAAAAGGAAAAGTGAGGATTAAGCTGACTTATTTGAGGAGGAAGAGCAGAGGATGACAAATGCACACGTGAGCTCCCTGGAACCACCAGTGTTTGGGGATAGAGTCTTTTTTTTTTTAATTATAAAAATTTTTTTTAAAGATTTTCTTTCTTTGAGAGAGAGAGCACAAGTTGGGGGGAGGAGGAGAGGGAGAAACTGAAGCATACTCCATGCTGAGCAGGGAGCCTTGCATGGGGCTCAAAGCAGGGCTCAAACCCAGAACCCTGGGATCATGACCAGAGCCAAAGGCAGACACTTAACTGGCTGAGCCACCGAGGCACCCCAGGGAAGAATCTTTTGAATGTAGAATCCAGAAATGATGGTGCCCTACTATTGATCCAGGCTACAACCCCCTATTCACACTGTCTCTGTCTCCATTATAAAAGCCAGTTCTAATCTTCTATTTAAATAAATTCTTCATTGCAGCCTGGCTTTGCTTTATGCAACAACCCTTCTGGGGACAGGAAATATGCCCTGAACCTTTGCCTGAGGGCAAGGACCCTGTTGGCCCCTGGCACTAAATTCCCTTCCTGCTATCTGCCCGCCTCCCATGTTCCGAGTGTTCCACATCCGACTCCGTTCCACATTCACTGCTCACTTCTGAGGACATCAGTACCATCTTGGCATCGTCACCCTCCCGTCCTTGCTGGCCATTTGCCTGGAATAAAACAGGGATTGTTGGGACCCTGGGTCATTTTCCTTTGCTTGCCATCCAGAGCCCCTGCGTTTGTCTCAAGGCTCCGTCAGCCTGCCCCATTCTCATCTTCCCTGAATGACTGACTCCTGTGCTCAGCTCTTCTGTCCTGCTACAAAGCTGTGCTCATCATGTGTGGGCATGTCACAAATCAGGGTGACAACCATATGAATGAAGGGGAGATTCAACTTTCAGAATGATCTCTGATGTAGGAAAGACGTGAGGGTTCGAAGCCGATGGCCAGGAAAGAATTCTTGAGATGTCTTTGGTGCAAAAAGGTGATTTTATGAAAGTACAGGGACAGGACCCATGGGCAGAAGGAGCTGCACCGGGGTCATGAGGAGTGGCCCATTATATACTTTCAAGTTGGAAGGGGGTTAGGGATAGTGTAAGTCTCTAAGGAATTTTGGAAGTGAGGTTTCCACAACCTTGAAGGGGCTAGCTATTGCTGGGAAA
>NW_023229682.1:0-845 GCF_002007445.2 Ailuropoda melanoleuca
TTTTTTTTTTTATTAAGATTTTATTTATTTGAGAGAGAGAGAGTGTGGAGGGGGAGAGACAGAGAGAGAAGCAGACTCCCCACTGAGCAGGGAGCCTGATGTGGGGCTTGATCCAAAAACCCTGAGATCATGACCTGAACCGAAGGCAGACACTTAATCCACTGAGCCACCCAGGGGCCTCAGGTTTTAGGATTCTAAACGGGTCCTTGTCATTACATACTGTCTTACATTTTTGTCTTTCTGGTTCCCTTGTGGGTGGCGGGGCCATGGGATGCATTCTGGCCCAAGAGTTGAGGGCGTGTTCTTTCAAGGCTGGGGCATTTAATGGCTGGTTGGAGACTCTCAGGATTTCTCTTTCTCTCTTGGACGCCACAGGTAACATTTAAATGGAGACTGAGCCCCGCCCACCTGAGTCCTTGAGTGACTGACGAGAGCCACCTCCTAGCGTAAGCAGGAGAGACAGGCAGCACCAGCATGAGATGAGATCTGGGGGTTACTTGTTATGTAGTGTAACCTATCCCATCCTGACTGATGTGATGAGGATGAGGATGCTGACACAAAAGGCGAATTGACTGTGGGCCAGGCACCATGTGAAGCCCTTAGCTTCCCTCTTAAAACTCAATCCACACAGCCACCTGTGATGGGACGGGCACGACGTGCTTCCCTATTTTCAAGTGGAGGCACCAGAGTGTCAGACAGCGAAAGTCAGTAGCTCAAGGTCACGCAACCAGGAAGGGGGCTGAGCCAGGATGGAGCGCAGGTGTGCCTGACTCTGAGGAATTAATCCCAGCACTATCCGGATTGATGAAGCTTGGTGGCGCTTTTGCTCAGGGCTAAAGAATGAG
>NW_023229683.1:0-845 GCF_002007445.2 Ailuropoda melanoleuca
TTCTTTCCCTTCCTGCCTGTCTTCCTCCCTCCCTCCTTCCTTTCCATTAGTCCTGCTCCTACTTCTTTCCCTTTTTCTTTTCCTCCTCCTTTTCCTCCTCATGTTCTTCCTTCTCTTTCTTGTCCTCTTCCTTCTTCATCCCTTTGTTCTTCTCACCTTTCCTCCTCCTCTTTCTTCTCTTAAAGGAATCTAGCTCTAATTATGGAAGGAAGTGGGGCAGTAGAATTCATTGGAGAGTCAATTTTGCTGGGCTGCGTCTGTTCTAGAATATGAAGCCTAATGATAATTAGGCTTTAAAATATTTTTAATATAAAATATTTTAAAATATTGTAAGATAAACTCTGGCAAATTAATCACATTTTAATTAATCCCAGTTACTTTTGCAGTGATAACAGAGTTTCTATCTGTCCCGTGTCACTTTCCTTTGGGCATCTTATGTAATTCAGAATAAGTGGGTTAAGTTTTTAATTAACTACGGTCAGTCAACGAGACAGAACTGCCAGTATCTTCTCATCTGCCTTATTTTGTCTTTTGAAATAGATTTGAACATAAGGAAAATCTGTCTTGTTTGGTTTAATTTTATAAATTAGTTTCAATTTTTTTTTTAAAAGATGCCCATGTTCCATGTATCTGGGATATGATTTAAAATATTTTCTATTTTCAGTGATTAATACAACAATTTCCATGAAATTCAATTATTTCCCGATTAAATCAATTCTCTCTAATCTTAGGATACTAGAGTTTCTAGATATTAAATTCTCTGTGGCTGTTATTCCATAACAGCCCTGATTGGAATCCATGTGGGTTGTTAAAGCTGCATGTCGTGCTTAAAACTTGACAGTACA
>NW_023229684.1:0-1022 GCF_002007445.2 Ailuropoda melanoleuca
GTACAGAACAGAAAGTCACAACCGATACAAACAAAGACTTTACTGCCAACATGGCATCATTAATATCCTATCTCTCAGTATTCAGTCTCAATGTGAATGGCTTAAATACTCCCATAAAATGCCACAGGGTTGCAGATTGGATAAAAAGAAATGACCCATCCATTTGCTGTCTACAAGAGACTCATTTTGAACCNTCATTTTGAACCCAAAGATACATTCAGACTGAAAGTAAAGGGATGGAGTACCATCTTTCACTCAAATGGACGTCAAAAGAAAGCTGGGGTAGCAATTCTCATATCAGATAGATTGGATTTTAAACTAAAGACTATAGTTAGAGACACAGAAGGGCACTATATTATTCTTAAAGGATGTATCCAACAAGTGGATATGACAATTATAAATATATATGCCCCAACAGGGGAGCAGCAAGATACACAAGCCAACTCTTAACCAGAATAAAGACATATAGATAAAAATACATTAATAGTAGGGGACCTCAACACCCCACTATCAGAAATAGAGCACCCTTGCAAAAACTACAAAGAATCAAAGGCTTTGAATGCCATTCTTGACGAGTTGGACCTCATAGATATATATAGAACACTACACCCCAGAACCAAAGAATACCCATTCTATTCTAATGTCCATGGAACATTCTCAAGAATAGACCATGTTCTTGGATATAAAACAGGTTTCAACCAATACCAAAAGACTGAAATTATTCCCTGCGTATTCTCAGACCACAATGCTTTGAAAGTGGAACTCAACCACAAAGAGAAATTTGGAAAAAACTCAAACACTTGGAGACTAAGAACCATCCTCCTCAGTAATGATTCGATAAACCAGGAAGTCAAAAATCAAATTAAACAATTTATGGAAACCAATGAGAATGAAAACACAATGGTCCAAAACCTATGGGATTCTGCAAAGACAGTCCTAAGGGGAAAATACATAGCCATCCAAGCCTCACTCAAAAAAATAGAAAAATCTAAAATGCAGTTTTTATATTCTCACCTCAAGAA
>NW_023229684.1:1153-1577 GCF_002007445.2 Ailuropoda melanoleuca
TGGTTCTTTGAGAGAATTAATAACATTGACAGACCTCTGGCAAGACTTATCCAAAGGAATAGAGAAAGGACCCAAATTAATAAAATATGAATGAAAAAGGTCACAACCAACCACAATGAAATTGGAAGGATTATTAGAAACTTTTATCAACATCTATATGCCAATAAATTAAGCAATCTGGAAGAGATGGAGGCCTTCCTGGAAACCTATAAACTACCAAGACTGAAACAGGAAGAAATTGATTTTTTAAACAGGCCAATTAATTATGAAGAGATTGAGTCAGTGATAAACAATCTTCGAAAAAATAAAACTCCAGGCCCGGATGGTTTTCCTGGGGAATTCTACTAAACATTCAAAGAAGAAATAATACCTATTCTCCTAAAGCTATTTCAAAAAACAGAAACAGAAGGAAAGCTACCAAACT
>NW_023229684.1:1748-1978 GCF_002007445.2 Ailuropoda melanoleuca
GGATTATCCATCATGACCAAGTGGGATTCATCCCTGGGATGCAGGGGTGGTACAACATTCACAAATCTATCAGTGTCTTAGATTTTATTCAGAAAAAAAATTCAGAAATCATATGATTCTCTCAATAGATGCAGAAAAAACATATGACAAAATACAGCGTCCTTTTCTGATTAAAACCCTTCAGAGTGTAGGAATAGAGGGTTCATTTCTCAAGCTCATAAAAGCCATCT
>NW_023229685.1:0-845 GCF_002007445.2 Ailuropoda melanoleuca
AGTGCGTGAGGTTTCCTCTTTCTCCACATCCTCGCCACCAACACTTGTTATGTCTTGTCTTTTTTATTTTAGCCATTCTGACAGGTACTTTGATTTGTATTTGCCTGATGATAAGAGCCGATGAGCATCTTTTCATGTGTCTGTTGGTCATCTGGGTATCTTCTTCTGCCCATTTTTAATTGGATTATTTGTTTTTTGGGTGTTGAGTTGTATAAGTTCTTTACGTATCTGGCATACTAACCCTTTGTCCCTTTATTCAATATGTCATTTGCAAACAATCTTCTCCCATCCCGTAGGTTGCCTTTTAGTTTTGTTGATTGTTTCCTTCATTCTGCAGAAGCTTTTTATTTTGATGTAGTCCCAATAGTTTATTTTTGCTTTTTTTCCCTTTGCCTTAGGAGACATCTAAAAAAGAGGTTGCTATAGCCAATGTCAAAGAAGTTACTAGAACATCTCTACTTTAAATTCTGTGAACAATCTGTTTATGTATTTGCCAAGATTTTTATTGATTTGCGAGAACTTTTTATATCCTGGGGAAATTAGCCCTTTGTGATATGACCCACAAATATGTTTTTTCTAGTTTGACATTTTTCTTTTGGCTTCCTATGTTTTTTGTTTTGTTTTGATATTTTGTCATACCAACTTTTTCAATTTTTTTGTAGTTAAGTTTATTAATAATTTTTAATGGCTTCTGGGTTTTACATAATATTTTTAGGAAGGCCTTATTCTAAGAAAAATGTCTCATGTATAAAAATACATGTATTTATATAAAATATATAATAAATTTTGTATGAAATGAAATACTTTATTTTAACATTTTAATGGATTCATTTAAAATATTTCAA
>NW_023229686.1:0-845 GCF_002007445.2 Ailuropoda melanoleuca
TGTGTTCCCTCTCTTGCTGGCTGTCTCTCTCTCTGTCAAATAAATAAATAAAATCTTTAAAAAAAAAAAAATTCTCCCAAAGAATAAAAGGAGAGCGATTTCCCATCTTGTTGTGAGGCCAGCATAACCTTGATACAAAAACCTTAGATGAAAATTTCAGGTAAGGAATATTAATGGCTAATCTCTCTCATGAAACTATACAAATCATAAGCAAAATAAATACTACCAAATGAAATCCAATAATATATGAAAAGGATAATACACAGCAATCAAACTTGGTTTACTTCAGGAATGGAAGTTTGTTTTAACAGTGACCAAGCAGGGGCACCTGGTTGGCTCAGTCGGTAGAGCATGCAACTCTTGATCTCCAGGTCATGATTTCAAGCCCCACATTGGGTGCAAAACTTACTTTTTAAAAAAATTAAAAAAAAAAAAAAACAAATCAATCCCTAAAATTTTTTGAATAAAAATGTTAATTAAAAAAATAAAGATACCCTGTCCCCAAAACCAATCAATTCAACAATAGAATCAAGCAGAAAAATCATCTAATCATCTCAGTGAATATCAAAGAAAGCAGCTGATCAAATTCAACACCCATTCATGATTAAAAACGTAAACTAGGAATATAAAGGAAACCCTCAATCTGATAAAGACTATCTATAAAAACCTATAACTAACATTATATGTAATGGTGAAGTATTAGAAGCTTTCCTCTTCTACTAGGCAGTGTTACAAGGCTATCTGCCTTCATAATTTCTATTCAACACTGTATTCAAGAGGGGCGCCTGGGTGGCTCAGTCGTTAAGCATCTGCCTTCGGCTCAGGGCGTGATCCCAGAGTTCTGG
>NW_023229687.1:0-845 GCF_002007445.2 Ailuropoda melanoleuca
TCAATTTCATCAAGGAATGTGTACCCACCAACTCACAAATGCCAAAGATGGTATTAAGCACTGCAGACCCACAGGTGATGGGTTCTTGCCCCGGTGTGTTCTGTGACTCCTTGGTCCTTATGGTCCTTGGACCACATGCTCAGATCCTTATTCTTCTGCATACCACTGCATCCCATGGCATCAACCAACAAACCTCTCTCCTTGTCTCCTCTCCACATCTGTAAATTCAGGTCAAATTCAGTCAGGGAGGAGAATGGGAAACGCAGGTCACCAACTGTGTTATAAAATCCCCACCCCTGAAAGTCTTTAAAATATGTAACTGCGGTCCTTATTCAATCAATGGAACTATGTCATACCAGAGGGATAACGAATAAAAGACATTCCTAAGAAGTATCTGGTTAATAAGAATTCTGCACATATGCAAAACGGATTTAAAAAAAAAAAAACAACCGTATGTTTAGTCCCGCCTCCAAGACAATTGACAGGTAAGTTACACCCTCGCTTCTAACTAATAGATAAAAGATAAAGTGGGATGCTGTGATGGACTGATATGGAAAATGTTATTGTTTCGTTCACACTCAATCGCACAGAGGAACTCTGAAAACAGGGGAGGGGGCATCATCAAGGCTGGGGGTGGGGAGCTGAAATATTTCAACTTGCAGAGACTCAGTCTTTTGGTAAGCACTGCCCTGGGAGACCTGCTCTTCATGCTGCCTTCGGAAGCCTGAGTCTCAGTTAACTAAAATGGAACCTGAGAGAGCAGGTGCATTTCACTGAGCCCATGCACTACGGATGCAAAGGAACTAAGGTCAAGAGAACAACACGGCGGGGGGGGGGGGGGGGGA
>NW_023229689.1:0-845 GCF_002007445.2 Ailuropoda melanoleuca
CCCCCCCCCATCATAGCATTGTCAACTTTTACAACGGCCTGTGTGGTATTTGATTATTGTCAGTCTTTCCCACTAAACTGCAAACTTCTTAAAGGTAGGAATCAATCATGGTTTTGTTCATATTGCGTGCCTAGCCTCCGTATAGTGCCAACACATGGCAGCTCTCAAGTAAGATTTCTTGAATAAATACATCTGGAAGATAGAGCGTTCCTTCAGTCTTCTCCTTCTGTGAATTCATTAGACATAAAAATCTATTTAAAGTCAAATCTCATCATGTCCCTTCTTTGCTGAAGAGCCCTCAGTGATCCCCTGTCCCTCAATGAGGAAGCTTAAACTGTGAGACACAGCCTGCAAATAGGATATCCAATTTTACCTGTTTGTGTCTGTGGTTCTAGTGTAATTATTAAAAGTGTCCTCCTTCCAACCTCAAAACTGTCCCAGTTGGGATGACAACGTTTATGGTCACCGCATATAAATGACCTCCAATATCCGGCCCCTTACTGACTTCTCGAATCTCTTTGTGCTTCACAATTTATGCATCAGCAACACCAAACTGCTTATGAGTCTCTGTCAAGCCACTGTGAGGTTTCTCACCTCCGTGTGTTTGCTGGCACAGCTCCCACAGCTCCCTCTGGCCAGAATTCACTCCCTTCCTCTCTGACTCATCCTGTAAGATTCAGCTCATTTCCTAACTGCCACAGAAAGCCTTCTCTGACCCAAAGACTTCATCCTACCCCTAAGACCAAGGTAGGGTTCTGTCTGCCTGGGTCCTGCAGGCCCTCTAATCCTCTCTGCATTATTCCATCATTGTGTTTCAACACTGAATTATAAATGCTGGCACATGC
>NW_023229690.1:0-845 GCF_002007445.2 Ailuropoda melanoleuca
TTTTTTTAGTCCTTGACTCTTAAAAGCTTATCTTTGAAAAAAATCTCCAGTGTCCATATCCTTGGGAGGCAATGAAATCTCATTTGCTCAACACTTTCACTGACAGGCTGATATGAACAGATCACAGACAGAGATTTTATGGAAGTTGGGTGAGGCCAGAGGTGAGGAAACCAGTTGGAGGATTCCTGAGGGGGAGCTGGGACATCCAAAGGTCCCACTGTCTGGCCAAGGGGAGTTAGCCTGTCTATCACTAACTGATTCACTCTTTGAAGCTCATTCCTCCCCTATAACCCAGCCAGTCAGAGAGGGTAGTAATGAGAGAATTTCTTTGGCATCCCATGGGATTACTATTTCCAGGTATGCATGACAAAGCACAGAATGTGCTCTGATGAGTCACTGTGATGTTCTTTCCATCCCGACGCCCTACTATCATTGGCCCACCTTTCCAGTCACAGAGGGGAGCAGGTAACTCAGGCTGGATTGCCAGAGTAACACATACTTCTAGGTACACTGCTTAGCTCGAGGGTGGGTGGGCACATGACCTAAGAAACGCCAACCAAAGTTGGTATTCAGAATATGAGTACTAGAGAAGTGAGAGACACATTCCTTTCCCTGGGATATACAGGGGTAAGAATGCTATGGGCCTAGAGTCATTTGTGGGCCTCTTTGCCCCCCAAGAGAGAACCTACCTAACTACAGCAGAGGACAGCAGAGCCAACCACGGGAAGCAGAACCCTGATAACATCAGCTAAACCCTCAGATCAACTGGGAATGAAGCCAAATCTGTCAACTGGACTATTCAGTTCCATCAGTAAATCAGTTTCCCCCTTTGCAAGCTTCTTTGA
>NW_023229691.1:0-845 GCF_002007445.2 Ailuropoda melanoleuca
TGACTAGAGATACCATCTATATCCTCTTTCAACTACACAAGTATTCATTCATCTATCCATGTATTCATTTTTTCCCTCTTTTTTACCCCTTCTTTCCTGTCCAAACTCTTTTTCTTTTTTTAAAGATTTTACTTATTTATTTGAGAGAGAGAGAGCACGTGCACAATCAGGGGAGCAGCAGAGGCAGAGGGAGAAGCAGGCTCTCCGCTGAGCAGGGAGCCCGGCGTAGGGCTCGATCCCAGGATGCTGGGATCATGACCTGAGCCCAAGGCAGATACTTAACCGACTGAGCCACCCAGGAGCCCTCCTGTTCAAACTCTTAATCAAACAGAAAAGATGACCAGTGCTGGATCTAGGACACAAGTTTCCAGTTTACAAAATGTTTCTAGTACAGACTGCAGTGAAGATATATTGCATTAGTCAAGTGCTCTGGATCCCTAGACGTGAGAGCCAGTCGTGTGAAGAGAGAAGGATCTTCGTGCAGCCCCACGGCTTACTACAGAGGACGCTGCTTTGTCAACTTCCAGAGCTCTGCAAATGGACTTTGAGCTGGCTTTGTTTTTTCCCCCAGGTCTTTCTCATGCTAAGTGTTCAGCCTATCATTTCTGTGACCGCCTCCCGCCCTACTTTGAAATGAGAGAGGCATTACCTTCTGACACTTTTTCTTTTCCCCAAAACTTTGTAAGTAGCCCCGATGCTCTGTGGATTACTTTGACTAGTTTCCTAGTTACTAAGAGAGAGCAAATGAGGGGTAGAATGAGTCTAAATGAAATTCCTTCTATTATATTTCACTTCATTTGGTTTCCTATAATCCCATTCCACAAATTACCTATTTATTTACCGAG
>NW_023229692.1:0-1488 GCF_002007445.2 Ailuropoda melanoleuca
GCTCTCCTGGGTTAGCGTGGATATCAGTGTGCATGTCGGAAAAACGAGTACCTTACAGAATTAAGTTTGAGAAATGGTGCATATTTGATTCGCTGTCCTGAATATTCTGTGGAGATCCCAGGACACATTAGCACATTTAATTGCTCTGAGAAGTTGGGCAAGTGAACAAAATGGTTTAACGATGTTGAGCCCAGTGTCTCCCCTACCGTTTGACCATGGAACACTATTTTTGCATGACACATACTAACCTGTGGGTGTAGAAATCCAGGGTGGGAAACGCAGTTCTTCCTGGTGGCCCCCCTGATGGCAGCGTAGCCCCATCAGTGAATGAGCAAGTGAAGGTCTGCGAGGCCCCCACTCTGTGCTGACACTCGGCAAGGGCTTTACGTGTATTCTCCCACTCAAACCTCACGACGCCCTCTGGCAAAGGTCTAAGGAGCCCAGGGCTCTGTGAGTGAGAACATTTGTCTAAAGTTCCACAGTTGGAAATGACAGGGCCAGAACTGGAGTCCAGACCAACCCAAGTCCAGCGAGGACCTCTTTGCTAGCTGTCTGTTGAGATTTTAGGGTCTGTCAGTAAAACAGCAGGTGTTCCACCATGAAGTTTTCATGCTTCACCACTTAGACAAATACAAATACCTCTGCTGGTAAATTACACATCCTGGGTATTTTCAGAAGTGATCGATTTCATTTTCTGAGGTCAGAAAAGAAGCTTTGAACTGGGTGAGTCTCTAATGGGAGAGACTTTCAACCCTTCCCCATGGGAGAGGACCCCTCCCTTCTTTTGCACTAAGCCATGTGGACCCTTGTGGACCCGCTCCTTCCGCCCTTACTTCCCTTCTTCCGGTTTCCCAGAGCCGGTGCCTCGCCCATCCTCACTGACCCACAGCCCTGTGTGGCTGCCCTTCCCCTGCGAATGCTAGTTCCGAATGGCCACAGAGGAACGCAATTCATCTTGTGAGCATCACTGTGTAAGACCCAACATGGACATGTAGAAATGGCACGGGGATATGCAGATAATGACCTGTGTCTCCAGCTGCTTGATGGGTTGCAGGATTCTCTGATGAGCCTAGGAATTCTGAGTTGCTCAGAATGTTTCCATTTCTTTTTTCCTGCTTTTTCTTTTCAGGACACATCCCCGTTTGGGCAGGAAAGCAGAAGGCCAGCGTGGCTCCGTGTGCTGGCGGGTCTGTTCTGAGTGGACCTTATGGAAAGAGTGCTTGTTCATTCTTTCTTCTCAAGTTCCTCTTACCTGTCAAAGAGGCAGGAGGATGGTACCTTTATCTCTAAAGTTGGAGCTTTATAGAGTGAAGTCAGATGTGAGCAGTTTTCCTCCAGCATTTAGGCAGGACCATTAAATTGCTCTCGACTACTGTTTGCCTCTATGTTCTGTTAGTAACGATTAATTAGTTTTAAAGACTTAGAAACTAAGCAGATGGGGGAAAATGTTCCAGCTTGTTTAAGACTCTTTCAGTCACTTTTACTGAA
>NW_023229693.1:0-845 GCF_002007445.2 Ailuropoda melanoleuca
CTACGGGGAGGAGAGTAAGATTGCGGCAGAGTAGGAGGACTCTGGGCTCACACACAGGGGAATGCCCAAGGACAATGTTTTCCCAAAGCCATTGGCTTGGAAAATGAGAGGGGGTGACTTTCATGAGTTCCTACAACCAGTAGGACATAAAGCCTAGAGTATTGAAGGTTGGAGAGTTTGGCTGGGATAGAGCCTAGAGGGCACTGCACTGCTCCTGGAGAGAAGACAGGCAGACAACCCTAAGGCAGATAGCTTGGAAACAGTGATCTGAGAAGAATGCCTGGGGCACACAGGGGGTAGATTATTTGCTCTTCTCAGAGGCAGTGTTCACTGAGAAGCCTCTCTCAGAACAAAGGAGCTGGCTCTGTCACCACTTCCCTCCTCTGTCCATCAGCATAAACACAGAGCCACCTGTAGGAAGCGGTACAGCACTGACACTGGCTGCCTAAGTTGCTTACACCAGGCCTCACCCCCTGCCCTCTGGCGGCACTGCCCTTCTCAGTCAAGCTTGCCTCAATCCAAGTGCAGTGAGCCCCTCCCCTTTGAAGGCCAGCACAAACCCCTGTCCACACCACGTCTCCTGACCAGAGAGTTCTGCAGGGCTTCGGTTCTGATGGAGTTGGTGTCAGGTCTCATTTCAAGAGCAGATCAGCGTACGCCTAGTTAAAACTCACCACATTCAGGCCAGGGCACAAACACTGCTCACTGCAGGCAGGGAAAGCCTCTGTAGACAACTGGCCTGAAGACTAGAGCAGCCAAAACACAACAGCAGAGCACAAACAGCACACACTGGGGACACTCCCTGAAGCACCAGGCCCTGGGCACTACATGACTTCTTCTTAAGG
>NW_023229694.1:0-845 GCF_002007445.2 Ailuropoda melanoleuca
CTGGGTGTTATACGCAACTAATGAATCATCGAACTTTACATCGGAAACCGGGGATGTACTGTATGGTGAGTTACATAATATAATAAAAAAACATTAAAAAAAAAAAAAAGACACACAGCCGAGCCCTGGAGGAATAAGAAGGGTTTCTCACAAAAAGTGAGGCTTGAGTGAAAATCTAAAGGATGAGTATGAATTGGCCAAGCGAAGAGAAGGAGAAAGGGGAGTTGGGGCTGAGGAGAGTAGTTGTGAAGGCCCGGCGTCAAGAGAGCCCATGATGCGGTGAGTCAAGGAAATGAGAATGATTGGTACGATGGGAGCAGGGAGGGACGAGGGCAATGTGTGAACAGTGAGATTGGAGAGAGAAACCCGACTCAGATTTTGAAGTGCCACGTAAAGCATGTTAAAGGATGTTAGTATGTGGGAAATGGGGATCCATTAAAAGGTGTCAGTCAGAGCATGGAGCTAAGGGGAGAGATTTGGCCTCTTCCGTTGACTTGCATATCACAGGGAGATCATATCACCCAGGGAAGGGAAAAGCCAGAGGCCTTGGGACCGCCAACATTCCAGGGCTGGAAAGAGAAGGGGGAGCCCCCAGAAGAGACTCAGGAGGTGTAAGTGGAAAACAATGAGAGGTGACTCAGTTTACCAAAGATCACAAAGCTAGTGGCCAATTCAGAATTCAAAATGTCTCTTTCCCAAGCCACATTCTTGACCTCAACATCTCTTTTTTTTTTAATAAAGATTTTATTTATTTATTAGAAAGAGACACAGCCAGCGAGAGAGAGGGAACACAAGCAGGGGGAGTGGGAGAGGAAGAAGCAGGCTCCCAGTGGTGGACACCGATG
>NW_023229695.1:0-845 GCF_002007445.2 Ailuropoda melanoleuca
CGGCCTCTGGAGCAGGACTGGGTCTGCCCGGTCACCACTGGGTCCCTATCCTTAGCTCAGGCCACATGTGTCTGCTGATGACTGGGGAGAAACAGTGCTTCTTCCACCTTCACCAATTGCTCAAGGCCACCTGCGCTGAAAGCGCCTCGGCCGGGGTGGGAGCGCTTGTTAAAAATTCAGAATCCGAGGATCCAGCCCTGTGGAGTCAAAATTGTTGGGGATCTAGGCTTATTTTTTTCCCTCCTAAACAATCTCTCTGGCTGCTTTTTATGCACCCCAAAGCATTGGGGATCCGTGGTCGTCTGGGAGGGACATCTGAAGTGCCTTGATGGACAGTTGCTCCTGGGTAGGACCTGAGTTGAATTTTTCTCCTAAATCTTTCTTAGTCGTGGGCAAAGGGCAGCCATGAGCTGCAAGCATCCTCCCTGAATATTCGAGAAGAAAGCCTGCCCCCAGCAAGCCCTCAGGGTCCCCTGTTTGATGTGTTTGATACTTAAAATGTATACACTTAAAATGTCACAAATTCACTGTCACAGAACATGCCTCCATTGAGGAAGCAGGAAAAGGGAGTAGTGTTTATCGCGCACCTCGGAGCCAGGCAGGACGCGAACCACTGCGTACAGTGCTGTGCGGTTCAGTCTGTCTCACAATCTCACCTTTCCATTTTACAGACGTCAAAACTGAGGTTCAGACTCGCAGTGGACAGATGGCGAGCTGGGATCTGAACCCACGACCGTCTACCTCCCAGGTCTCTGCCCTTGTTTTCCCTTTGTTTGGGCCACACCGCCTTTCCTCCTGACACCCCTGTGCTGTAATAACTTGTATTACATTCATTTCGGGGGGGG
>NW_023229696.1:0-561 GCF_002007445.2 Ailuropoda melanoleuca
GAATAAACGGAGAGGCACGGTGAAATTTACATATGCACCAATGTAAACAATTGTTTTCCATTTTGAGGCGATCTTTAATTTACAAGTGAAGGATCTGTTTCTTCCCAAAGGGGTTTGGAGGGCTGTAATTCATATAACACGTTGTCAGAAAGAAAAATAGTGTTCAGAAACCTCAGGGTCTCAAGAACGATCATTTGCTTCTACTAGTAAAAATGTGAAGAATTTGCATTTCCAGGAAAATATTCAATGCATTTGTGTGATTCAAGCCAGAAAGGCAGTATGACAGTGTGTAATTGTGTAAAGCTAAAAACTATGAAAATTAAGATGTTTTAAACCAAATTTTTAGCGTAGTCTTAAGATCAAAAAGAAAAATTCCTGATAAGAACAGGTTATAGGGCAAAGAATAAATAAAAGGCAAAAACGTTTCTAGAAAGTTGGTAGTTGACCCAGTGATCTCCANAGTTGACCCAGTGATCTCCACTCCTTTCGTTGGTAAGAGGATCATTTGTAACTCTTACTGCTGTTTTAAAATGCTGTTTCAAATTTGGGAGTTTGAGAGGA
>NW_023229697.1:0-845 GCF_002007445.2 Ailuropoda melanoleuca
TCCAGCCCAATTGACTTCAACATTTTAAAATTTAAAAGGCACACTGGGGAATCCCAAAATTTTCTTCTCAAAGCAAATCAGAAGATTATAAAACATTGAAAAATATAAGAACCTTATTTTCCTAAATCTCAAGAGACAAAAATGTTCTGTTTCAAGGAAAGTAAAATGTTTGTTTATGCTTCTCCTAGAGACTTCAATGGAATATGTTTAATTGCTGAATATTTTTGGTACTAATCATAATATCTGTTACTTGTTACATATATGTATTAATTAACATCAATATTCTGGAAATTACTGTGTTGACAAACTTATCTGAAATGGCCCTTTTGGTGTCACATTGGGAAAATGGTCAACACAGCTAGAATGGAACAATGAGACCAAAGCTTATTTTTTTTTTAAGATTTTATTTATTTATTTGCCAGAGAGAGAGAGAGCACAAGCAGGGGGAGCTGCAGGCAGAGGGAGAAGCAGGCTTCCCACTGAACAAGGAGCCCCATGTGGGGCTGGATCCTAGGACCCTGGGACCATGACCTGAGCTGAAGGCAGACCCTGAATTGACGGAGCCACCCAGGTGCCCAGATACCAAAGATCTTGCTTTCAAGTTAGAACACTGAACTGCTGGAATAGTGGGTACATAATAGCAGTGACACACACTCCCAGAGATCACAGACCCACCATCAAGTCGATGCTGCAAAAAATCATACAGGACAGAAGTTGACATGGAATTCCTAGAAGTTGTCAGGAAATCCTGACAACCCAGTTTTTTATTAGTGCTGATATACAAAAGGCACATGTAAATTAAGTCAGAACTCAGAAACTCTGCATTTATATCTACAGACTTACAG
>NW_023229698.1:0-845 GCF_002007445.2 Ailuropoda melanoleuca
TCCCTCGTTGTAGCCCATTAAATCCCCATATTGGGACCCAGGGACCCAGTTCCAGAGCAGTAGCTCAGCCTGATAAAGGAGGGTCAGCACTGTGATGCCGGACCGGGAGCCAGGACTCAGAACAGCAGTGGCTGAGCCCATAATGGGAGGACAAAGTCATGACATGGGAGCTGGAGCAGGGCACGGGACAGGGCAACGCTGGCCCCATAGGTGGCAAGGCACCCTGACTTCCCCATCCTAGAGAACTTGGCACTGGGATCCCTGGGGACAGGTCTCACTGAAGCATAGCTGTAGCATGGGAAGCTGAGGCACCGACAAGGACTCTGAGAAGCTTCTTCACCTGGGATCAGTGTGGGTTTTCCTGTTCTCCTTTTTCCCTGTGGGGTGAAATTCCTCTGAGGCAATGACTCCTGACACCAAGCTGCTCTGGACAGTGGGATGGAGTGACAGATAAAATGCTTCTTACGCCCTTCTGTGGGCTTTGCCTCAGTTTTTAAGCTGGACAGGGTTTTTGCTGCTTCTTCATTGTAGTCCAGAGATTTCCCTGAGCTTTTTTTGTCAGTTTGAAGTTATTGTTTTTTGTTGTTTTTGTGGAACAGGTAAGTGTTGGGACCTGCTAGCCTTCCACCTTGCTATGTCATCTCTATTTTTATTCTTTTTTGCTTTCTACCAGCTAAGAACTTATCTCACCCCTACACCCACAGACAAAAATCCGTGATAAAAATAGTATTTTAGAACACAGTAAAATTAAGTTCTTATTTTTTAAAGATTCATTTATTTGAGAGAGAGCACAAGTTGGGGAAGGGTCGGTGGGGAGAGACAGAGAGAGAATCTCAAGCAGGCTG
>NW_023229699.1:0-845 GCF_002007445.2 Ailuropoda melanoleuca
TCTAAGATCTATTCACCTCATGACTAGCTCTGCCTGAACCTAACATTTGCAATTAAGGGACTTGTCTTAAAACCAATTTGTCTAATGGTGCTTCCAATTTAATTTTATATTTATAAAAATCACTTATGGATGAGCACTTTGTGGATGAAAAGATTTCTTAGATCCTTGTGGGTGAATTTTTTGTTTTATTTGCTTTAGAATACTTTAAGGACGTTTCAGACAAGTTTGCTTAAAGAGCCTTTCTTCAAAATTTTGTTGCAAGCAATAAATACGTAATCAGATGTTTCGCTTTTCCTATCAGCTTGATTCAGGGCATTAGATTCCTCTTGTTTCCTTCGCGCTGATTTTCATATGTCCTATGTGCACTGTATGCATGTATTAAACACACAAGGAAACATATACCCAATACTCATTTCTGTTTAATGCGGCACGGACATCTTTGTAACAAGAACAACGGACTGAGATGAATGCATTGGGAATGCACTGCCTGACTCCACCGTTTCTTTGCAAGATGCCAAATTCTTACGGTACTGATTTCAACCAACCCCATCAGGGAGGTGTAGGAGAGGCAAATTTCTAAGCCTCAGTCTCAGAGATTTTGATTCAGTGGGTTTACAAGGGGGTCTGGGAGTCTGCTTCGTAAAGAAACTCCCAGATCGCTCTGACCTTGGTGGAGACCACGCTGAGAAAGTGCCCCTAGTAACGGATTAAGTGGCACAAGATCATTACCAGAGTTTGTCATACTAAACACAGAAGATGAGCCATAAACTCACACAGTTATTCCGCTCTGTTAGCAATGGCAATTGCTTGATCTCTTTGATGTTCCGTTTTCCAATCTGTGAAAT
>NW_023229700.1:0-845 GCF_002007445.2 Ailuropoda melanoleuca
TCTCTCTCTCTCTCTCTCAAATAAATAAATAAAATCTTTAAAATAAAATATTAGAAAGAAAAAGACATTATTTCATTGAGTACAAATATCAAGCTGTATGAATAATGCACATATAGCCTGATTCCACTTTTATTAAAAAGTATTTGCATATGATAAAAATAATACTAGTATGGAACATCGATTAAACACTTACCATTTTCAAGCCCTGTTCTGTACTCATTACAATTATTACCTAGTTGCTAACTGAACACTCATAACAACCCTGTGAAGTAGGTTTCAGGTACTCCTTATGATTGTGGGTATAATTATTATCCCTACTTAGAGCAGATAATTGATGGAGCCTACCAGTCTGACTCTAGTTTCTGCATGCTAATGCATTTTGCTATACAAATTCTTAAATATGTGCACATATTCACTCATCCATCCATCTAGTCTTCCAACATCCACTGAATGGCTAGTATTACTAGGCATTCTTCTAGGTTTCAGGACGAAACTGACTAAAGTCTTGTCTTTGCAGAGCTTACATTCTGGTGGGGAAAGACAGACAACATGCATATGATATACATGATCTTGCATATAATCAATGCTACAGGGGGAAAAGAAAGAACTAGGCTAGGGGATCAGGAAAGTCAGGTCAAGACTGCTGTTTTAAGTAGGGTGTTTGAGGTAGGCCTCACCCTAAATGTTATACTTGACAAAAGACTTGACAAAGGTCAAGGGATGAGTGACAGGGATATCTAGAAGAGCTTCCCAAGAAGAGACAGTAGCCAGTGCAATTCGTTTGTGATGGCATTAATTTTCTCAGCAAGGTAGGAAGCCAGAGGCTTGGTTTTGCCTGGTACATT
>NW_023229701.1:0-845 GCF_002007445.2 Ailuropoda melanoleuca
GAGGGGCCCGGCAGATCACTCTCCCCACCCCAGCTGAGGGCATCCGCAGCCCCGGCCAGGACAGAGTGGGGAGCGTGGCTCAGCCTAGCAGCGAGCTCTGGTCCCAGGAGGAATCCCGGCCAGGGCAGGGGCTGGCACGGGAGGAAATGACCACTCGCTGCCTGGCGGGCGCCTCCCCGCCACCGCACCTCCGGGAGGTCACTCATTGGCAGTTAAAAATCTATTGTGACTTGTCAGAAAAATGAATAAATGGGCACATTATTTTTTCATTCCAGACCTCAGCATCTGTTTGTCTAATCAGGAAGGAGAGTGGGGAAGTCGGCAAGGGCTGCCTTGCGCGTTTCATGTAAGTTTTCCTCTGTCAGAGGAGTTTAAATGGGTAATGAACAGGCTGTGGTGATTTGAAATATAATCCCATTACGCTGACGAGATTACAGGGCTTCGAGACTTCACAAATCACTCTTAGGGCTTTTATAGCAAACACCACCCTGTTGGGACTTTTAAGCAGAGGTGTTTGGTGGGAACAGAACATGACAAGCTTAACTCTTTCCTCCTCCTGGGCCACTTTCCGAACAGCAGGGCCCTGCGGGTGGGAACTTGGTGACACCTGCAAGATTGGGCTGTTTAGGCCGCATCAGCCACCACCGTGGGCCCCAGACGGAGGGAGGCCAGCTGGGCAGGGGGCGGACAGGTGGGAGGTGGGAGAGCCAACTCGCTACTTCCCCACTGCACGGCCTCCAGTAAGGGACTCTGCTGCTCTTTGCCTGTTACCTCCTTCGGAAAACGAGATTAGACGAGCCTGAGGACGGCTGGCCGGGGGCCATCATGCCGGGCTCTCGTCAGCC
>NW_023229702.1:0-845 GCF_002007445.2 Ailuropoda melanoleuca
TTTTATTATTTTGGGAATACATATCTCTGCTTTGACTCAGCCCACCAGGCTCCCAGAACCATCTTCATGATTTCTACAGTATGCTTTCTCCTCTCTCTGCCTCTACTCCTGAATTTGTTCACATCGGCTTGCTTCTATGCCACCTCAGATCTAGAAGCTTCATTAGCTTACACAATATTTCCATTCATACCAATCTTATCTACATGTTTATAAATTTCTAAGGGAGAAAGAGAATCTCATTATAGTGTGCATTGCTATCTAGGTTGTTTTGTTTTGTTTTGGCTTCCCAGTAATTCTTCCGTAGTGTACAGAAATACAATTAATGTTCTACATTGACCTTTAGAGCCTTTGCTTAACTTATTAATTCTTGTAGTGATTTTATAAAATCTGTAGGATTTTCTACATGGTTAAACATATTGTCTGAAAATAAAGTTTTACTTCTTCCTTTCCAATCTGTATGTCTTTTTATTTTCTTCCTTTATTACGCTGGTTACAACCTCCAGTACAGTGATGAGTAGAAAAGGCAAGCAGCCTACTACCAAAGTAGCTTATCAGCTTCTCATGCCTTCTTATGTCTTCTAGATTTTCATGGTGGGAGTCAAGCATTAGTTCATTATTTACTCCATTAAGCTCTCTAAATAATCTTTGAGAGCACTCTCACCCATGTTAAGTTTCTGGTGCAGGGCAAAGTATTACCCATTCGTCAATTCACCTTGTGAATATAAGGGAGCAGAGAAGCAGCTTTCTCCCAAGAAATATCTTCCCTAATCCTCACCAGTTCATTTTGATCCTTTTATATTTATAAGTGAGGGTTTCTTCTTTTCTTAATATCCATGAAACTAGTT
>NW_023229703.1:0-1491 GCF_002007445.2 Ailuropoda melanoleuca
CACACACACACACACACAGGGCCAACTGTCACAAACCATTTATTTTGCTGTTTCAGCTCTACCAGACACCCCATATTCTTCTTTAAGATCTATGACCTCTTGCATTTTCTGACTTGAGGTATCAAGATGCAGAGACCCCGTGTGGTTCCCCTGGGTTTCCTTTATAAACATCTTGGGAGAAAACCGCCTGAAACGTTCGGTACAAATGAAGTGTGTGATCTTCTCATTAGTTTCTTTCTTTCTTTTAATCATCCTAAAAAGAGTCTCATAAGTCATGCTTAGGATTTACTGGGGATGCATAATAATGAGGCCAGTCTCCCGATTTAGCAACACTTCTGGGATCTCTCCGTCTCCCACCTCAGGGCGCAGATGCTGTGCCCGAGATCAGATCGCGATAGAGGCCTGGAAACCAAGGCTGCCCTGTGCATGACTTCATGTGGGGAGGCCAGACAAAGTCATGTGTTCAGGGACATTTCCTAAGTATTAACAGAGAACGGAAGCCAGAATGTCAGGACACTGGGTTTATACTGACATTTTACTTGATTGCTGTAGAAATTGGAATCAGAAAACCAAAGCTCTCCATTAAATAAAAAGAGGGAAATCTTTTATTAACACGAGGGCTATCGTTTCATAGAAGAAATTATTTTTAAAGAGATAATATAAAATCCTCAGGGGCCAGGCACTGTTCTAGATGGCAGAGATGAGAGCAGTAAAGAACACAGGCCATGTCTGCACGGTCCTGAGGAAGGACTGGGAGAAAATAAATAGCCAAGTAATTATACAGTGTTCAGTCAGCAAATGATAAGCGCTGGGATGGAAAAAGAAAAAAAAAAAAAGCAGAAGTAAAATGATAGTGTATGATGGGACCTCATGAGGGATCCCTATTTATGGGGATCTTTGAAAGGGAAATGAAGCCTGTTCAGGTGGATGGGGCCATGCAGGAAAGGAATCAGCAAGTGCCAAGAAAGGACAAGGAGGCCAGTGTGGCCATGTGTCACAAGCCGGAGTGACATGGGATCAGAGAAATAGCCAGAGCTGAGCTCCCGTGGGCCCTGAGGGCCTCAGTGAAGACTTTGGGTGCCACAGCATCAAGAGAAGCCCCAGGAGGACCAGAGGCAAGGGTGACACGGTTGGCTGGTGTTTTCATGGGACTGCTCTGGTCTCTGTGTGTGGAACAGTGACTGTGGGGAGAAGAAAGAACAGAGAGAGCAGTAGGGACACCAACGAGGAAGAGATCACAGGTCTGTGCAAGATGCTCACAGAGCTTGCACGGGGACGTCAGCGGCGTGGGCTGTGAGGCGTGGCCCGACTCAGAATGACTTCGGAGGCACGTTGTTAGGACTCCCCGTTGGATGGGATGAGAGTAGGAGGGAAAGAAAGGAGTGAAAGATAATTCAAGATATGTGTCCTGAGCAAATGGGTGAATGGTGTCACCGTTTATGGAGAGAAAGGTGCAACCAGATCTGCACAACTGGGGTGGAAATTAGGAAC
>NW_023229704.1:0-845 GCF_002007445.2 Ailuropoda melanoleuca
TTTTTTTTTAAGATTTATTAATTTATTCTTTTTAGAGAGAGAGAGAGAGAAAGCAAGTGAGAGCAGGGGCCCAGGGCTCCATCTAATGACTCTGAGATCATGACCTGAGTTGAAATCAAGAGTCGGATTCTTAACCAACTGAGCCATCCAGGTGCTCCACCAATTTCTTTTTTTTGAGAAAATAGATCTAGCTATGTGATTACAAAAAGAAGCATGTAACAGAATATTAAGTAATGTTGTTAAACACTTCAATTTTTGCTTCGATATCCACACCTACCGTTCACAGCCCATATTTTTGGGAAACAATAACTCCACCTCGGGCTCTTAGGTGGGTTCTTGGCTCAGGTCTAACTAATTCATGTAGCCTCATCCCTTTCTGGGGATTGGCTCTGATAGGAGCATGTGACCAGACTCATCTCAATGAGATCTGAAAAGTAGTTGGCTTGAGCCTCCAGGGAAAAACAATATTAAAATTAAAGCTTTCTGGCTCTTCTGAGAGAACCTCAAGAAATAAATTCTCTCTCCGCCTAGATATGGACACATCAGTCTGTAGCCCTGGGGATGTTAGCAGGTCATATTTCAGCCAAGATGGGAAGCCAGCCTTAGCAATCACACCATGAGTGGCAGAGCAGAAAGAGAAAAACCAGACCTCTGATAACATAATTAAACCACCTAGTCAAATCAACCTCGAACCAAGCTCTTTTTCTGAACTTCCAGTTATACCGGTCAACAAGTCCTGTTTAATACTCAGGACAGTATGAGTTTGATTTTTAGTTATATGCAGTGGAACATGTTCTGTAAATTAAGTGGAAAAAAAAAAAGCAAGGAGCAAAACAAAAAAAAAA
>NW_023229705.1:0-845 GCF_002007445.2 Ailuropoda melanoleuca
GTTTGGTCTTTTTTTTTTTTTTAAAGCCTCCTTCCTTTTTGTTTATTTTTATGACACTGGATTTTTTAGCATCAAAGCCACGTGTCTTACAGAATGTCCCACATTCTGGGTGTATCTGTTTGCTAATGAATGGGTTTAGGTAAAATACTTTTGGCAAGAGAACGTATAGATGTTGTATAGCTCAAGGTACATAGTGCCAGGTCAGCCCACTCTCAGTAATACTGATTTTGCCCCCTTATCTAAGGGGGCGGATGCCCAGTCTGCCCATCATCCAAGTACATTGTTTCCTGGGAAAGGAATAGATCATCAGCAGGTGATACCTTGAGACCACGTGGGGAAGTGCACAGCGTTCATTCCTGACTCTAACATCCTGTCTGCGTTTGTAACTGGCAGTCATCCATAAGAAAAGAGCTTTCCTTTTTTTGTTTTTTTTTGTTGTTGTTGTTTTGTTTTGTTTTAAAGGGCTGAAACTCAACCTAGAAATTGTATGCAGGGTGTGTGTGTATGTGAGAAAGACAGACAGGGATGAGGGGGAGAGAGAACGAAAGGGGCGTTTTCCTGTGAAGAGGCTCTGTCACTTTCTTTCCTTAGCATATCGAAGGGTCCTGTGATGTCAGAAGTTATTTAGTGCTGGTGCTCCTCTGGGCCTGCTAAGCTCAGCCTCTGGCTGGGTGACTAAGGATGGGGTTCCCTCCACCCACCCCCCCAGAGGTGGGAGCACGTGCATTCCCTGGGTGCCTAGTGGGTGTGAGTATCAGTCCTCCCTTGAACCTGTGGTAACATGGTTAGTGTTACTACCTCTCCTTTATTCATGAAATATTCAGCAAGCACTAATGGTGTGCGGA
>NW_023229706.1:0-846 GCF_002007445.2 Ailuropoda melanoleuca
AAAAAAAAAACCTATTTGTGGACTGACTATAATTATTTATCAATAAAATTTCCCTAAATGACAAAGATTCCCTTTTTACCTCTTGGGATCCATTCCCAGATCCTCTACCACTATTCAAATAGTTTAAATCACTCATTGGCACCCTCTTTCTTTTTCGTGTGAAAGCCCATCCTTAACACAAAACATAAGGAATGAAGTCATGGCTTTCTCAAATGATAAGACAATTAGAAAAAGAGGGAGATGTAAGAAGCTATCTAGTTCAATCATCTATTGAGGAATGTGAAGTTTAAACAGGTGAAAAATAAAAAGACTAAGAGCAATTGTCTTTTTTTCTGTTTACCAAATAAAACATTTACACAGAAATTTTGGAAGGCACAGAAAAATATAAAAAGGCAGGGAACCTTTTATATTCTTTTCTTTTTTTTTTTTTTAACATGAGCGTGGAGCTCAATGCAGGGCTTGAACTCACAACCCTGAGATCATGATCTGAGCTGAAACCAAGAGTTGGGATGCTTAACCAACTGAACCACTCAAGTGTTTTCTCCCCTTTTATATTCTCTCTCTTTTAAAAAGATTTATTTATTTATTTTGGGGGGAGCGGCAGAGGGAGAGAAAGAATCAAGTCTCAAGGCACCCTGTCCCTTTATATTCTTAATACAAAGACAAACATGGTCAAAATATTGGTAGATTTTCTTCTGTCCTCTTCCTAAATAGTATTCTTTTATATTGAAAAGATTTTTCGGTATATGCACTTTTATGCCTTGCTTTAAAAACAACCCATGACATCATTAAGCATTTTCCCACATATCAGTAAAAAAAAACCCTGGTAATGGGACACCTGGGTGG
>NW_023229707.1:0-846 GCF_002007445.2 Ailuropoda melanoleuca
TAGAAGGCAAAAATTAAGAATACTTTGACATTCTTCTCCAAACCAATAGGTCTTGAGGTAATTTGTGAGCCTTATTGATTTATGTATTTCTTCAAAATAAGTTTTAAAAAATTTTTCATGTTTGAAAAAAATCAAGAACTCTAAAAGATGACTAATTCATCTTTTAATATATTTGCACAGGAGGAGATTGCTGTGGCTTGGGAAGTGATTCGAACAGAACCTATAATTGTCCGACTACACTGTTCACTTACACAGTATTTAAATGGCCCAGGTTAGTTTTATTTCTCTGCTTATTATTTTGAATATGAATTAGTTGTGCATTGTGCATTAAACGGAATGTTCATTTGGTTCTGAGCATAACTGCAGCTATCCCCATAATGGTATTTAAAAATACTTGCATCCTAACAAAAATGGTTTATTGCCAGTATATCTTATGGAAACAGAAATACACAACATTTAGTTGTGTAGATTTCAGAAATTGACAAGTTGCTGTAAAACAAATAAATAAAACCTAAAAGAGAACTTTGCATATAGTAGAGGCTCAGAAAGTATATTTTGGGTTGCTCTTAGATTTAATTATTTATGTCTCTGCTTCTGAGATTTAATTTTAATGTTTACTTATCCCACCTTTGATTACTGATGAATTTAGACTAACTATAAATATAACACACTTCTATTTTTAAAAATGGAGACCTTAGTAGTATTTTTGTTTTCCACTATGTAAAGGGATGATTTTGCTGTATCTAGAGTGATAGCTATTTACAACAAAGGACGCGTTTATTAAATCTTGCCAAGACTTACTGGATTAAGATGTTTTCCCCTACCAGATACACATGCATGTGCATG
>NW_023229708.1:0-149 GCF_002007445.2 Ailuropoda melanoleuca
TCCCCAGTGAAAAGGCTGCTGGTCGCTGAAGTTGTTTTCCTGGACGCTGTGCTTTATTACCAATGAGAAGGTCGCTGAGTCCTCGGAAATCCTGAAACTTTGCATTCATGCTCCCTTACTCACGAGAGATGATGATCGTTGATATTTCC
>NW_023229708.1:452-575 GCF_002007445.2 Ailuropoda melanoleuca
AAGCCCCTTGATTCCTGTTCCGCCTTCCTTAAGTCCTTCGTGACTTCAAGGGCTTTCCCATCACACTTTGTTTCTTGGTTCTAAGGCCTGGATCATCCCCAGGCCCCTACACACAATGTGCAA
>NW_023229708.1:911-1231 GCF_002007445.2 Ailuropoda melanoleuca
GTTCCATTGCCGCCAGCAGTTTTGACAGGATTTCCCCAGGGAGCAAACATTTCGTTGGAAGCGGGTTCTGGCCGAATTGTCTTTCTCAGTGCTGTGTTCGTCGTGTTTCATTCACGGTACCAAAACACCTTGATTCCTGTTCCACCTACCATAAGTCCGTCGTGATTTCAAGGGCTTTCCCCTCACCTTTTTTTCTTGGTTCTAAGGGCTGGATCTTCCCCAGGCCCCTACACCCAATGTGGAATCGATGTCCCCAGTGAAATGGCTGCTGTTCGCTGGAGGTGTTTTCCTGGACGCTCTGCTTTATTACCAATGAGAAG
>NW_023229709.1:0-551 GCF_002007445.2 Ailuropoda melanoleuca
TGATTTCAGCTACGCATCCCCCAAAAGCTAAGGGGGCATTCCACGGTCCTTCCAGCATGCCCTCCGCGTGGGTCATGTGGTGCAGTGTTGCTGCTGTCACCCAGTGAAAATGATGTCTGACATCTCCTCTGTTGCCTCTGCTCGCCTCTTGTCCAACGAACAGGCAGACAGACGTAAGCAACCCAGAGTCTTAGGGAGTGCACTTACGTTTGGTTTCTGGCTCCTCTCATTCCTGTCATTTATTCGTGCATTGCTGGAGCTGCTTAAGGCTCAGCTGCATCCCCAAAATGGACTTCTCTCCTACTTGACATGACTCAGGGCTCTAACTAATAATGAAGGTGCTCCTGAATCTTGTGTGATCCAAAAATACCCATAAACTGAACACCACTGCCCAGTCCCCGGGCCCCCTCTCCCCACGACAGAAAGGAAGCCTAGGCATTATTTGTCTGGAAGTGGGGCCTGCTCAGGGCCACCCAGTCCTCAGGGCCACTGCTAGCCTCGCTTTGTATGGTCAGGCCCGAGACAGCCACTCAGAGCCAACAGTGTGCCCC
>NW_023229709.1:5405-7040 GCF_002007445.2 Ailuropoda melanoleuca
CCCCAGCAGTGTCTTTCTGGCCCTGCGGAGGGAGGGTGGTGGGCCTCGGCGGGGATCCAGACCTGAGGGTTTAGGGAGCAAGTGGAGAAGGATGCAGGGCAAACACTGGATGACACAGGCCACTGCTGGGAGCTGAGAAGGTCCAAGAGAAGGAGGAGAAGACAGGTTTAGGGCTGCGGGTACACACTCGCCACCTCGCTGGGCTACCCCCACCCAGCAGGTAGTGGAGCAGGAGATTGCTTTCCTCCGGCAGGAGGTGTTGGGGGGGGTTATCAGAGAAGAGACAGGCAGGCAGAAGACGTGAGCATGAGTCTGGACTTATTCTAGGCTTATGGCTATGGAGAATCCTGGGTCAGATCCATTCTAACCTGGTCCTTGAGGCCCCGGGGCCCCCGTTGCACGAACAAGCTGCACTCTGCCAAAGGTAGACCCAGACAGCCATGGGAAAACACACTTTCCCACAATCATTTACCACGGTCACTCACTATCAGTCATGCTCGTTGCCCTTTATAACTAAGCCCATTGATTTCAGCTACGCATCCCCCAAAAGCTAAGGGGGCATTCCACGGTCCTTCCAGCATGCCCTCCGCGTGGGTCATGTGGTGCAGTGTTGCTGCTGTCACCCAGTGAAAATGATGTCTGACATCTCCTCTGTTGCCTCTGCTCGCCTCTTGTCCAACGAACAGGCAGACAGACGTAAGCAACCCAGAGTCTTAGGGAGTGCACTTACGTTTGGTTTCTGGCTCCTCTCATTCCTGTCATTTATTCGTGCATTGCTGGAGCTGCTTAAGGCTCAGCTGCATCCCCAAAATGGACTTCTCTCCTACTTGACATGACTCAGGGCTCTAACTAATAATGAAGGTGCTCCTGAATCTTGTGTGATCCAAAAATACCCATAAACTGAACACCACTGCCCAGTCCCCGGGCCCCCTCTCCCCACGACAGAAAGGAAGCCTAGGCATTATTTGTCTGGAAGTGGGGCCTGCTCAGGGCCACCCAGTCCTCAGGGCCACTGCTAGCCTCGCTTTGTATGGTCAGGCCCGAGACAGCCACTCAGAGCCAACAGTGTGCCCCGGAGCCTGTGACCCCGGCATCTGAAAATCATCACGTTGGGACCATGTCTTCCACTGCTCCGTCATCTTCCCTTATCAACCCCATCACACCCTCTTTCTCTCCTTTCAAAGAAGGTGATCAGCTATTACTTCCCGTTCGGGCTCCACTGCTGGGACTCTCTTCCCTGTCTTTCCTCTTACCTGGTCTCCCCATTCCCTATATAGAAACTACAAATGGGGGTGAATTCTAATAAGGCCGCACCTCCAGGTGCGAGGTTGTCCCAGCAACCCTGTGCTTCCACCTGCTCTTGGGATCTCCTGGGTGGCTTGCACCGCGCAGGGCTCCTGAGAGAATCTAAGCCCAAGGGCTGCCAGAAGAGCTGGGCTGAGGGAGGATGTGACGCGGGGTTGCCTGTGGTCAGACCTGGACATACATCACACTCTGGGAAGACACTCAGACTCATTGAATACATTTCATGGCAGAACAAGGATGTTTGTTTAGGACACCGGAACACAGTGTTCAGAGACTGTTGGGAATGTATCTGCAATAAAATGGAAAAGCCATAAAGCAGCAGTGAAGTGT
>NW_023229710.1:0-846 GCF_002007445.2 Ailuropoda melanoleuca
AAAACAACAAAAAAAAACAAATAAAGTTTCTATAGTTCTGATGGATATTAAGTAAAAAAATTTTGTACTAATGTTATTCTTTTAGCAATAATTCTTTGAGGGCTTGCTGTATATGGACAAGCCTTTGCTTGGTGTGTAGAGACAGGGCGGGAAGGATGATGACACGCTTGGGGAAGTTTGGAGGACCAGATAGTAATAATAATGTTGATTCTTGAATAATAGGATGATGTTTGGATTTTGAGAGGAAGCAAATTAGAAAGTCACTGTGGATTTTCCAGAGGACTAGAACATGATAGCAACAGCATTCAGAGATGATTCTAGCAACCGGAGGGGAGGAACAGTAGTGCAGAATGGTGTTGTCCTAAATGCCGTCTTTCTCCTTCATGGTGGAACACTAAACACGAGAGAGCTAAAAGGCTGTTGGAGGTACCCGAGTGTGAGCTCATGGGACCTGGTCAAAGGCAGCCATAAGGTCAAGAAGACTTCTGCCTGCAGATCAGTGAGAACTTCAAAGAAAGAAAAAAAAGCAAAATCCTGAAGACCGTAGGAGGGAATGTAAATCATAAATGGAGAATGGTCTCTATAATGATATTGGTGTTTTAGAAAATGTTCGCCTTTTGTGACTATCTCTTTTCCTGTCTTGATGTGAGATACTTGAGTCTTTGATGCCGCCGGTATTCCTACCGGCGTGCAGCAAGAACGCAGGAGTCACTGTGTGACATAGGACAGGTGCTGGGCATGCAGAGCCCTCTAGTGGCACCCGGCCTAGAGGTGGCGCAAAGACCCGGAGCAGTGCCGACCACCAGGCCAATCTATACTCTCCCAAGGAGCCTCCCAGATTCGGAA
>NW_023229711.1:0-846 GCF_002007445.2 Ailuropoda melanoleuca
TGGCACACATTCAGTTGTAACACAGCACCCAACACCCTTGATGAGGTGAAAGTAGGGAACCAGGACCTCCATACCTACTGGCCAGTAACAAAAATGATACCACCACAGGGTGGGTGGAAACCATGTGGAGAGCACAAAATGCTTACATTAGAAAAGAGGAAAAATCTCAAATCAACAAATTCAGCTCCCAATCAAGACACATAGGAAAAAAGGAAAAAAAATACAACTCAAGCAAGCAGAAGGAAATAAATAATAATAAGAGCAGCAGACATTGAAAGGACATCAAAGAATACTATGAAAACGTCAACACACGTATATTTGACAAACTAAATGAACCACCTCAAAAAACAAACACTACCACAACTCACCCAACACGAAATAGATAATCTGACTAGCCATATAATGATTAAGAAAATTGAATTTGGAAAAAGAATTGAGTTTGTAATTTAAAAATACCCCAAAATAAACTCTCTGCTTGCCCTAGATGATTTCATTAGAGAATTCTACCAACTGTTTAAAAAAGAATTAACACCACTTCTGTACAGTCTATTCCAGAAAACAGGAGAGGATGGAACACTTCCCAATTCATTTTATGAAACTAGTATTATCCTGATACCAAAAGCACACAAAGACAGTACAAAAGGGGAGAGAAGGAGAGAGGGAGAGAGGAAGGGAAAACTAGCTGCAGAACAACATCCTTTATGAAGATAGGCCCAATAATCTCTAGCAAAATATTAGCTGATGTAATTCAACAATATAGAAAAGAAAATATACCATCACCAAGTAGGGTTTATTCTATAGATGTAAGCCTGGTTCAATATTCAAACTTCCATCAACACAATTCAC
>NW_023229712.1:0-846 GCF_002007445.2 Ailuropoda melanoleuca
GAACTTTACATCAGAAACCAGGGATGTACTGTATGGTGACTAACATAATTAAAAACACATTAAAAAAAAGAAGTTTGGAATTATTTTGGTGTTGAGTCTGTCTCCACTTTGCAATTAGAGAGGAGGGTGTGTAATTGCTGTTAATAGGCATAGCTGCAGGACTGCAGAAATGATGATAAGGGGAAGAGAAAGTGGTTGGGACTCAGTGTAGACCCTTGGTCCCACCTGAAAAGCATTACCAGGATGATGTGTATCTCAGAACAGGCTGGAATCTCTAGAAAAGTAAGCAAGAGGGGGCACCTGGTTAAGCATCTGCCTTCAGCTCAGGTCATGATCCTGGTGTCCTGGGATTGAGCCTTACGGCCAGCTCCTTGCTCAGCAGGGAGCCTGCTTCTTCCTCTGTCCTTCACCTCGCTCTCGTGCTCTCTCTCTCTCACTCTATCTCTCTAAAATAAATAAATAAATTCTTTAAAGAAGGAAAAAAGAAGAGTAAGCAAGAGGAAAGCTTGAAAGGGTTTCATGCCAGGGAATACTTGAATGGGTATCCTGGCTAGAGCAGCAGCCAGGAGAGAGGACTCTGTCCAGTACCATGCATTCTGGATCTCTCTCCCAGGCTGTATAGGAAAAAAACCTGGAGAATTCATCCTGTAGGACTAGCTTCTAGTGGAAACATCCACTGCTGTTATTCCCTGCCCGCAGGAGGAAGGCTCCTCCCACTAACTTTTCTCTGCTCATACTCAGGGGCCTGTTTAAAACAGGAGTAGAGAAGATGGCAGAGGAGTAGGGGACCCCTTTTTCAGCCGGTCCCCTGAGTTGAGCTGGATAGGTACCATACCAGCAGGAACA
>NW_023229713.1:0-846 GCF_002007445.2 Ailuropoda melanoleuca
TAGATTCCTGAGCAAGATGAAACCTACTTAGAAGATAGTTTTTGTGTTGATGAAGCTGAGTCTTACAAAACCCAATCAAGCGAAGAAGAAGTGTGTTTTGATTTTAACATAATAACTGAAGATTGCTTTGCAAGTGGGAGTAAAAAATATAAAACCCGACGTGCAGTAAAGCTGAAACAAATGGAGATGAGACAAAATTGTGCACATTCCAAAAAGAAATTATCCAGAATTATTTTACCAGATGATTCAAGTGAGGAGGAAAACACTGTAAATGATAAAAGAGAATCCAGTATTGTGGTTAACCCAAGCACTGTTAATAAGAGCAAGCAGCAGGACCATTGTTCGAATATAGTGCGTTTTGGGTCTTCATTGCAGTCCAAGGACCACTCTGCTCCAGTTGTTAATCAGTCACCAAAGCAGAGACAACAGACACCACTTCATTTAAAGGATGCAGCTTCTGATGTCTTGGACTTCAAACCTCAGAGCTGCAATAAAATTGAACCTACCTCACCATCATTCCCTACTGCTGATTCACAGAAAGACTGTAGAAAATTTCCAATTCATTTGAAGGTATGGATCAAGTTAGAGAAAAAGCCTTCATATGTTTACCAAAGGAGTTTTTTCAATGTTTTGCTTTTTTTTTTTTTTTTAAAGTTTATTTACTTTTTAGTAATCTCTAACTCACAAACCCAACGTCTAGAGTCACATGCTGTTCTGACTGTGCCAGCCAGGTGCCCCTGTTGTTTTGCTTTCTTTTGTGTTTTGCGTTAAATCAGTCAAAGAAAAATTAGCAAGTGGTGAATCCTTTTTTTTTTTTTTTAAGATTTTATTTATTTATTTTTGAGA
>NW_023229714.1:0-9562 GCF_002007445.2 Ailuropoda melanoleuca
CATTGTATGAAGACTTTTGAAATATTTGTCAAACTGCCCTTCGGATAAGTTGTTCCAATTTTCACCCCCCCAGCCATAGATGTATTCTTTACAGTATTATAATATTTAAACTATGTGGCAACTGATGGGCTAAATGAAATCTCAGTGTTTATTTTATTTTATTCTAAAGATTTTATTTATTTGACAGAGAGAGACAGCGAGAGAGGGAACACAAGCAGGGGGAGTGTGAGAGGGAGAAGCAGGCCCCCCACCGAGCANCTGAGCCATCCTGGCGCCCCAAAATCTCAGTGTTTATACCAATGTCTTTGAATACTAGTGAAAGGCCGCATCTTTTCATGTATAGGTCCTTTTGAGTCTGTGTGTGTGTGTGTGTGATTATTGCATATAAATATTACATATATATTGCATATATATATTTGCATATATATTGCACATATATTTGCATATATAGTACATAAAAATACATATACATGCATATATAAGCAATATTCACACATACACTATATACTAAAAGATACTGGCCCAATTTTCTTTTAAAAGATTTTTTATTTATTTGGGAGAGAGCAAGCTAGAGAGAGAGAGAACGCACAAGCAGGGGGAGGGGCAGACTCCCCACTGAGCAGGGAGCCTGTTGGGGGACTCGATCCCAGGGCCCTGAGATCATGATCTGAACTGAAGGCAGACGCTTAACCAACTGAACCACTCAGGTGCCCTGATACTGGCCCAATTTTATTGGGTGTCTTATAATTTATTTGTAAGGGGTCCTGGCATATTAATATTAATAATATTAACTCAACATTGAATTGTGTCACCCATATATTCAGTATGTCATTTGTTTTCATTTGGTTTATTATTATTTTTTCTGTATGTTGTCAAATAATTGTCTTTTTTGTTAGTTTTGTCTATTGAGGGCCCAGGCCTCTGTTTTGGAGAAAGCGCCAAACGTTCAAGGAGCCCATGGGCCACTTGGAGAGAGTCCCACAGTTGACACGTGGCCTTGTAATGCTTCCTCTCAGGCCTACAGCTGTCTCTGAATGTATTGATCTGCAGAGGAAAGCGTGTTTCTAGACAGACTTATCCTCACTCTCCCACTTGCTGCCAGGACTCGCACCTCCAAATTAGAAGGTGTTACTGGCCTTCTGCCAGGATTGTCTCTGCTTATTTCCCAAGGCATGACACGTCTTTCTCATGAACAAGAATTATGACTTAGCTTTTGCAAATTCATTAAATCTGGACTTATCTGCACTATGCTTTATGGGGAATTCCTCAAAGTTTGAGACATGTCATGCCTCCCTAGTTTCAGTGCTGAATAAGGCTCTGTGTTATTTAGCTTAACTTGAACCGTGTCACACAGGTATTAGTACCTCTTCTCATGTGTCTGTCTCCCCCGGCACATTGTTTGGTTCCGTTATCAATGCAGGTTTCCCATTGTCTTCTGCCTTTGTATATGGCTAACGTATGGGATATGTATGGACTTGTATTTTTTTTAAGTAGTTTCCACACCCAGTGCGGAGCCCAACACGGGGCTTGAACTCATGGCCCTGAGATCAAGACCTGTGCTAAGATCAAGAGTCAGACACTTAACCAACTGAGCCACCCAGGCACCCCGACATTTTGTTTTTTACAGGAAATCTTACTCAAGCATTTTCCCATGTGGTCCTTGGATTACCAGGATAGACAACTAAATCACATGAAAGTAATACTTTCATTTCCTTTTCCAACGTTTACACATTTTTATTTTCATGTGTAATTGCATTTGTTGAGATTTTCGGAACCATGTTGAATAATGGTTACAACGGTGGAAATAATGAGTATCCAAGTTTTGGAAGGAATGTCTCTAGTATTTCAGTGCTGAGTAAAATGCCTGTTTTACATTTTCTTTGTCAACCTGAGGGTGCTACTAGCATTAGCGGATAGAAGCCAGGGATGCGTTCAGTACCTCAATGTATTAAATTATTATAAATGTAAGTTGTGCCAAATATCTTTGTCATCAATAGATGATGGTAAGTGACCAGGCTCTCTCTTCCGACGTCATCATCGCTATCTTCTTCATCTTCTTGTTTACTTCTTTTGACTTATAAAAGTAATATTTGTACATTTTCTTATATTGACCTATCTCAGCATGCTTAGTCAAGATGTACTATTCCTTTAAACGCTACTGTATCTGATTTTCCAGCTGCTTTGGGAATATGTTTTACACTGTGCCACATGCAAATTTGGTTGCTGTATTTTTTTTCTTAAATTGTCCCTCAAATATTCCCCCTACCAGTAGCATGCCTAAGTCTAGACTGAAGTTATCATGTCACTGAAACAAATCTCTTAAGAGAGATTTCAGAAAAACCCAGTGACAAGACAAATGCTGAATTAAAAACCTCACCACACATTTCCATAGGCAGAGGAAAAGGATTTGACACATGCTCCTTCATGATAAAAAAAAAAAAAATAGTGAGCAGACTAGGAATAGAAGGTAACTTCTTTCATCTGATAAAGAGAATTTATGAAAAAATCCACAGCTAACATCATACTTAGTAGTGAAGGACTGAATGCTTTCTCCTAGGATCAGAAAAGGTCAAGAATAGCTACTCTCACCACTTCTATTTAACATTATACTGGATAAGATATCCAGGGCAATCAGGCAAGAAAGTGAAATAAAAGGCATGCAAATAGGAAAGGAGGAATTAAAATTTTCTCTGTTTGCTCTTGAAAAATATAAAAATATAGAAAAACCTAGGAAATTTACTAAAAAACTATTAGAAATTATAAACAAGCTTAGAAAGGTTGCAGGACACAAAATCAATGTATCAAAATCGCTTGTATTTCTATGCAGTAGAAAGGAACAAATGAAATGAGATGAAAACAGTTCAGTCTATAATAGTACCACAAAGAAAATACTTAGAAATAAATTTAATGAAAGAAGTATAAACATTATTCTGAAATCTACAAAAACATTGTTGAAAAAAATTAAAAACCTAAATATTTAAATAGAAAGATATCCCATATTCACAGATCAGAGACTTAATATTGTTAAGGTGTCAGTACACCCAAATTCATCTACAAGTTCAATGCAATCCCTAGTGAAATCCCAGCTAGCTCTGTTGCAGAAATTGACAAGCTGGTCCTAAAATTCACTTGGAATTTCACCCAGAATAACCAACCCACCTTTAAAAAAGAAGAACAAAGCTGTTCACATTTGCCAACTTCAAAATTTACTAAAAAGCTATAGTAATCAGGACAGTGTGGTTCTAATATAAGGACATAGTTCAGTGGACTGAAATTGACAGTCTAGAAACTAACCCTCACATTTATGGTCAGTTGATCTTTGAGAACGTTTCCAGGCAATTCAACAGAGAAAAGAGAGGTGAAGAAACCATTGCTGCTGAACAGCTGGATGTCCAGTCGCTAAAGTATGAGGTTGCACCCTTACCTCACACCACACACAAAAATTAAGTCAAAATAGATCAAAGACCTGTAAGTAAGAGTTACAACTATAAAACTCTTAGAAGGGATATGTGCAAATCTTCATGACCTTGGATTAGGCAATGGTTTCTTAGATAAGAAACCAAAAACATAGCAACGAAAGAGAAAGTACATAAATTGGTACATCAGCAAAATTTAGAACTTGTGCTCCAAAGGACATTACCAAGCAAGTGAAAAGACAACCCACAGAATGGGAGAGAATTTTGCAAATCATATATGTAATAAGAGACTTGTATCTAGAATATATAAAGAACTTCTAAAACTCACTAATAAGAAGATAACCCGGTTAAGAAATAGGAAAGAATATGAACAGACATTTCTCCAAAAAAGAGATGCAAAGGGACAATGAGCGCATGGAAAAAGGTTCAACATCGTAAGTCACCAGGGAAATGCAAATGAAAACCACGATACACTCACTGGTCTGACTATAACAGACAACATCATTACAAGTGTCGCTGAGGATGTGGAGAAATTGAACCCTCATGCATCGCTGGTGGGAATGTAAAATGGTGCAGTTGCTTTGGACAAGAGTCTAGAAGTTTTTTGAAAGGTTAGACATAGAGCTTCCACAAGACACAGCCATCCCACTCCTTGCTGTATACCCAAAAGACATTGTCCCACATCTGTTTCTGCTTCACTTCGAAAGCAAGTCACAGAGCCCAACTCAACTCAAAGGGGGTAAGGGAAGTACATCCTACCATATGCCTGGAAGAAAACCTGGAAATATTTAGTGGACCATACTAATACGTACTATAGTCTTCTCTTCTTTCCACCAAATTGTCTTTCACAAGCAGAACACATACTGTCCTCGAGGGAAACAAAAATCAGTGCATCTGACTCGTTGTCTGGGCTCTCAAAGGGACAACCCCTGTCTCTCTATCGAACTGACGTGATTCCTCTTGGTCCAGGGCCCTGTGAAGTAAAAAGGCAAAGTATCCACGTCCAGACCCATTCCACAGGAAGTAGCGAAACAGGAAGAATGGGGGTAAAGGGCAGTCATCCGTCTGGCAATTCTGAAATCCCCGAGACCTCGTGGTGACCTCTCCTCTAGGGGTATAGAATATTTCTGGCTTTAGTCCTCATGCCTTCTGGTTTGATGCCCTTGGAGTCACCTTTTTCAGGGAGGTACCCCCTTTTCCATCACCTACTCTGGTCACATCTAAAGACGGGACATGCCTGGAATCAGGCATTGGAACTTGCTTTCCTTGGGGACCACTCCTTGCTCACAGATAATTGGGGTCTCAAGGCTTAAAGGCACAGTCCTTTTCAGCAATAGAACTGTCTCGAGAACTTATCATATTTGATTTGATTGACGTCAATAGCAGATACCAGTAGCTTTCTAAACAGAAGTCGTATTTGTTATATTTCATTGCCTTTCCATCTTTCTCCCCCCTTCCATTGTGAGTACCTTTAGCCCACCTGGCTTTAATGGGAAAGCTGTACTCTTATCCTCTTCTTCATGAATTACTGACACAATAAAGATTTGTCTGCATGGCCAAGAGTGTTTTTTCTTCCCTCCCTTCCTCCCTCCTTTTCTTCTCCTTTCTTCCTTCTCTGTCTCTCCACCTCCCTCTCCCTCTCTCTCTGTTTCTCTTTCTTTGTCATTAACTGCAATGAATTTATATAGATTTTGATCCAGGCTCTTGACAATCTGGGTCATAGGCCTAATAATTCCCCCAGACTTAGGAAATTCTGTTCAGATTTGTCAACCGTTATTGAAATCCAGGACTAGATATACCTGTACAGAAAAGAACTGAGTTCATTCCAAATGAGAAATTGTGGACTAGAAGTTGTAATGATTTGTCCATCTGGGGAAGAATGACTCATGGCTAATGCAATGTACTTAAAAAAATAAAAATAAAAGACTTATTTGTGTGAGAGAGAGAGCACAAGCAGGAGGAGTGGCAGACAGAGAAAGAAGCAGGCTCCTTGGAGCCAGATGCGGGACTCGATCCCAGGACCCTGGGATCATGACCTGAGCCAAAAGCAGACACTTAACCAACTGAGCCACTCAGGTGTCCCCAGCTACAGAGTCTTCTAATTGTGGAAACATGATACGTTCCTTCTAAACTCAAGATGGGTACCCCCCAGTCTCTCTGCCTGGACCTCTCCATCCTTCTCTCCTCAAACTCCTTCCCTAGAAACTCCACTTCCCCGAGATCTCTAACTTCAGTGGGACATTGCTTTAGACCCAATGTTTGTGTCCCCATGAAATTCAGATGAGGAATCCTAATGCTCAATGTGAGGGTATGTGGAGGTGGGATCTTGAGGGGAGAGCCCTCATGAATGGGACCAGTGTCCTTATAAAAGAGACCCCAGAGGACTCCGTTGCCCCTCCCACCACGTGAGGGGACCGTAAAAAGATGGTTATCTATGAACCAGAAAACAGGCCGTCACCCAACACTGAATCTTCCAACACCTTGATCTTGGACTTCCCCACTTCCAGAACGGTGAGAAACAAATTTCTGTTGTTTATAACCACCAGCCTCCGGTATTCTGTTATAGCGGCCTGAATTGCATAGTCCTTCTCTTATCTGCCCAACGGAGTCCACTCTCCCTCTTCTCTGCCTTCACGAGACCTCTCACTGCTCCTGGAGATCCCTCAATGCAGAGATTGGTCACTTGTTCTTGTTAATTTGTGTGATTGTTTGGTCAGTATCAAGATGACATCTACGTCTGTATCTCTAAATCCTAGAAAATTCCTAGTGCATGCAGGCCCCCAAATATGTGTTGAAAACATCAACCCAGGCCATTTGACAACATAAGAAACAGACCATATCCTTTGCATTTTAAATTTTGGGCGCCTGGAATTGTGCAAGTAAAACAAATTTGATGACTTTCAATTAATAATTCTACTATTCAGGATTTTTGTTTGTTTTTATTGCTTTAACCTGTATAAAGATGAATAGTTGTCACGAGCAATCTTTTCTTGAATTTACAAATATTTCCGTGAGTATCTTGTCCATGGATCTTTTACTCATTGACCAGATAGTGTGATGCGTTGCTGAGCTAAGTCAGTATTTTTCAAATACTCATTTCTTTTAACGAGTCTCAGGAAGTTGTAAAATCTTCTGGTTTTTCATTTTGACTCTTGGATTCTCAGACATTTTTATTCTTGATTTTGCATCTTGACAAATGCATATTTCTCAAAAAAGATACATAGAACTACCTGTCTTGCACCTCAGAAACAAAACTGTTGGTAGAACCCAAATGAAAAGGAAAGGAAAAGGAAGCCATTTATTACTATTATTATTATTTTTTTCCAGGAAGATAGTTAAAGGGAAATTTCAGATGCAGCTTGGGTATCCATAAAGCTAGAAGTCAAAGCCTTAGAGCTGATTCTTGGAAAATCTGGTTTGACGCGCCCCACTTAAAATAATTACGTGTACCATTTATTTATTTTTTATTTTTGTTAAGCACTCTGTGGGCACTTAGAGTATATAGTTGTCATAAGATTTTATGAAAAGATAGATAAAGAAAGCCTGTTCCTCTTCGCCAGCTCTGCAGTAAGTAACCCTGGGCCAGCCAAAGCCACAGATGGGAGAAAAGTATAAACCATCACTCCGGGTTCGTACACCACATAAACGAGAAAATCCGTGTGACAGCACGTGGTTGGTGTTGGCACGGTGTTGGCACCCTGGCTCTGTTCATTCACTTCTTCACTCCGCTGGAGAGGGGAGTTAACATAGATTTAGCTCTGGGGCGCCTGGGTGGCACAGCAGTTGGGCGTCTGCCTTCGGCCCAGGGTGTGATCCCAGCATTATGGGATCGAGCCCCGCATCAGGCTCCTCTGCTACGAGCCTGCTTCTTCCTCTCCCACTCCCCCTGCTGTGTTCCCTCTCTCGCTGGCTGTCTCTATCTCTGTGGAATAAACAAATAAAATCTAAAAAAAACAAAACAAAACAAAACAAAAAAACATAGATTTAGCTCTTTACACAGAGTCCCAGACAGCTTCTCTCCCAGGGTTTACGTCTCCACGCTCTTGCCTCTGTCATTTCTGTCCCACGTCTACATTCACATTACTATACACTTTCCCTTCCCATTATAACAATTTTCAAAATTTTTTTATCTATTTATTTGAGAAAGAGAGAGAGACAGAGACAGAGAACATGAGCAGGGGAAGCAGCAGGCAGAGGGAGAGAGAGAAGCAGACTCCCCGCTGAGCAAGGAGCCAAATGCAGGACTCGATCCCAGGACCCTGAGATCATGACCTGAGCCAAAGGCAGACACTTAACCGAGTGAGCCACCCAGGTGCTCCCCCCCCCATTATACCTATTGTTCACATTTTGGTACAATAATGCACCGTCAGCAACCATCCCTTCATCGAACAGTAACCTTTAGTCTTCAAGAAACACCAAGCTCTAAGGTAAACTCTGACCTTAGAAGTACCCGGTGTGCTTTTTAAGAAACACATATGCTCCATTTTCATCATAAGCCTTCCCCTCCCTCCCTAGCTGTTCTGGCCAAATCGCAGGCGGGACCTGAGGTCTGACTATCTCAGTCCTCCAGTAAAAAGGATAATAAAATGAATGTTTGGTGAGAAAAATGCTTTTATGGCAAGTTGTGTAATTTAAACTTTTTGGTGGTGCTTTAACGTCAGAGTTTTACAACCGGGTCGTTAAATCGTTGGCTCAATGTTTTAAAGGTCTGGGGAATTTAAAGGCAGAAAGTATTTTCTTTGTAGATGTGTCGATCTGGAGAACGAGGCAGGCAGAGAGGACACTTACGGTTTGGGTTGCTCGCTGCAAGGCTTCTGGGGTTTGGGTCATCCTCTGCTCTGTGATGGGCTGTGCCTTCAGCAAAAGAGGAGGAAG
Organism: Ailuropoda melanoleuca; assembly: GCF_002007445.2. NCBI lineage: Eukaryota > Metazoa > Chordata > Mammalia > Carnivora > Ursidae > Ailuropoda > Ailuropoda melanoleuca. The sequence goes on from NW_023229714.1 coordinate 8,292, forward strand.
GAAGCATGTGCTTCCAAGCAGCCGTGGGCTTTCCAAGAGAAGAGCAAGTCAGTCCTCCACACCCCGCAAGGTCATTTGCGGTTGTAAGTCTGAGACAAAGGTCCAGGCTATTGTCTTTGCACAGAAGGAACCCCACCCTGATGTCATGAATCTACACGCTTTACTGTTTGATGTCGAAACCAACTGAGCTTCTCCTGACCGCTGTTACCTTTTGAATCAGGAGCTCAAACAGCTACATCTGGGTCCCTGCTAGAACCTTCTGGACATTAGGAAAGAGAGACTTCCAGGCTGTTTGACTGCACCGTCCTCAGAAAAGGATAAGCCTAAAGCCATCCAGGTACGAATATCCACGAGAAAAATTATAAAGATCACCTCTACCTTATGAATTACCATTACCCACAATGTGGATTCTGGATTAAAGGAAAAAAAAAAAGAAAAACACAGAAAAATGGTTTTTAAAATTAAAAAGATATTTTTGATTGTGCACTAGCATGTGACAATGGCGTTTTTCATTGTACAGTGTTTTTTTTTCTTGTTTTTTAAAGATTTTATTTATTTATTTGACAGAGAGAGAGAGACAGCCAGTGAGAGAGGGAACACAAGCAGGGGGAGTGGGAGAGGAAGAAGCAGGCTTCCCGCCGAGCAGGGAGCCCGATGTGGGGCTCAATCCCAGGACCCCGGGATCACGCTCTGAGCCGAAGGCAGACACTTAACGACTGAGCCACCCAGGGGCCCCAATTGTACGGTGTTTCTATTATCTCTCGCGTTAGTAAGTTGGTGCAATTGTAGGATTACCAGTTGCTGCTCCGTGAACTAGGTAATTCTAGTTTAGAACACAAAGAACGGCACGTCATTTTCAGAGATAATGCCCCTGTCCACTTTTGGAAAAGTAGGACTAATGCTTTAAGTTAATTATCCCCAGTGCAGGCATTGATCCTCTCATGAGAGNGTTAATTATCCCCAAGTGCAGGCATTGATCCTCTCATACGAGACACAGATAAGCATTTGTAAGACTCCTGGTTTGGGTTAAGAATACAGCGGGAGCCTAGGGTCCAGAGAACAGTTGAGGAATAAAACATGCACCCCGGAGCATTGAACAATTGTGTCTGGATCAGTCAGGACTGTGATCACACTCTATTTAAAGGACAAAGTGTTATCTCACTGTGGTTTTCATTTGTATTTCCTTGATGTCTGAAAATAGTTAGCATTTTTTCACGTACCTATTGGTCATCCATATATTTGTATCATAAAGTGTTTATTAAAGGTTTTGT
>NW_023229715.1:0-846 GCF_002007445.2 Ailuropoda melanoleuca
ACAGAGAACAGGTGTAGGTGAATGATAGCTGATGTAAAGTCATTGGCCATTGTAAGCAGATCGCTGATGATCTTTTTAGTCCAGACTCTTTTAGTCACAAGGGGTAGAAAACCATCCAAATAATCTTGAGCTAAAAGAAAAATTTACATCTTCCTGTAACCAAGAGGCTTGAATTCAGATGTGATTTCAAGTACACCTGAACTTAGGTGCCCAAATGACGATCGGTGCTTTCTCTGAGCTCTGTTTCTTACCTCTCTATGTTGGTCTCATTCTCTCCCTATATGAGGTCTTCCCTGTGGTGAGGAAGAGAGCCACCTGCAATCCTATTTTCATACCCTCTCAGTTTAGCAACATCACTTGAAAAACAAAGCCTGTCTTCCAGTGTTCAAACATTAATCACAGGGCAGAATATTCATTTGTCCTGTGTGGTCACACACCAACCCTAGATTCAAGAAACTGGTTAGTATGACTGGCCAGATTTAAGTAAAATTTCAGTCTTATAGCTGGTGTGGCACAGAGAGGTTTTATGATTCACTGACCAACTGGGAGCATGGTATAAGATTATAATATCTTAAAAGGAAGGGGATATGAAACTGGAAGAAACAGGGAAGAAACAGACTGAAACATAAAAAAAATACTTTGAGTTTTCCTTTAGTGACCAGCAAGCACATACATCCTTCTCAAACATTCAATTTCACCTAACAAATTGCAAGTATCTGTGTGCCATTAAAATCATGTTCAACACTTCCCAAGGAGCTAAAGCCTTAAGTCAGTTCCAGATGTTACATATTCGTGTCATGTCATAAATCCATGGGGCTTTCAATACAAGGGTTATTCATTCTGCCT
>NW_023229716.1:0-846 GCF_002007445.2 Ailuropoda melanoleuca
ACAACGCCAGGATCACGCCCTGAGCCGAAGGCAGATGCTTAACCGCTGTGCCACCCAGGCGCCCCTCTTTTTTCTTAATTTATTCAAAGTTGAGTTTTGTTGCCTGTAACCAAACTCACTGATATATTTGTCCTGTGTCTTCAAGGACTTCTATGACCTAGTAGGTAAAAAGGACAGAGAAATTGCATTACATTTATAATTTGATAAAACCCACGTGTAGACAGAGAAAAAGTGATGGTGCTGACTTATCCCAGGGGGATATAATGAAAGGAAGGGGAAAGAAAGAACACTGCAGATAAGGGAACCTGGAATGAAGGAAAGACAGGCAGAGCATTCCAAAAAGAGGGGACCTGGTAAGCACAGACAAGGAGGAAAGAAGCAACATGCTCTGTTTGGACAGGCTACAAACATTTCCTTGTTGCTGGAATTTTAAGCACATAGCGGGCGATGGGGAGAGAAAGAACTAGAGTCCTGGGCAGAGGTGAGGTCATGAAAGCTGTATGCAAGTTAAACATTTTTAACTTGCTTTGTGTTGTGGTGGAGCCAATTAAGAGCTTAGGTAGAAGAATGACATGGTAATATCTGCAATTTTGACAAATCACTTTGTTTATGCCAAGAGTTCTCTAACTTGCGGTGCCTGGGTGGCTCAGTCAATTAAGCATCTGGGGCTCAGGTCATGATCCCAGGATCCTGGGATCGAGTCCCGCATCGGGCTCCCTGCTCAGTGCAGAGCCTGCTTCTCCCTCTCCCCCTGCTGCTCCCCCTGCTTGCGCTCGCTCTCTCACTCTCTCTGTCAAATAAATAAATAAATAAATAAATAAATAAATAAATAAATAAAGTCTTTAA
>NW_023229717.1:0-846 GCF_002007445.2 Ailuropoda melanoleuca
ACACAAGAGCATTGAATGCAGAGACAGAAGTCTAGAAGACTGAAGGATTTCAGGACTCTCCCTTCTCCCAGCCTCTGCTCCCCATCAGTACTCTGGGATGTTTCAGAGTCCGGAGAGGTCAGATCATGCTCCAGCAACAAATTGATCACAAAATCTCAATGGCTTAACCCAAGCAAAGTTTGTTTCTTGTTCCTAGAATTCTTGTGGGCAGCTGTCCTCTAGAAGTGACTCAGCAGTTCATACTTTTTCTGTCCTAGAGCTCTACTATCTCCACATGTGCCTTCCTGTAAGAGAGAAAAGGAAACACTCGCACCAGCTTTGAACTACACAGAACTTGTACTCCTAGGCCATTAGCCAGAACCAGTCTGATGGCTCCAACGAAATCAAGGGGGCTGAGTGCTCAGTGCCTCACCGACCTAGGAAGAAGACAAGAGCAGATATTAATGCATCCTGACTTGGAAAGGATCTAGCTCCTATAGAGACTGAGGGCCTTTGAAGCATTCCAAGGTACCCCATCCACTGTCTCTGCTTCTAGAACATCTGCTGGAGTAAGGAAAAGTTCAGCCAGATAGCTGGATACTCTGCCCATTCAATACAATATAATATGTGAGGGTTTGTAGAAGCCTCCAAGCCTGGTTCAAGGAGAGGGATTTTGATTCACTTGAGTCATTAGATCAGTGTGGATGCGCACTCCAGGTGGGTCTCCAGGAAGCCAAAACAGCATCCTTGATCCCCCAGGGGTACGTGGCCTGACGTTCTGCCTCCATCATCACCAGCTACGTTCTGGAGTAAAGAAAGTTCTTCTCAAAAGGGAAATAGCTTTTATTTGCTCCCTTGTTGTCCCTT
>NW_023229718.1:0-846 GCF_002007445.2 Ailuropoda melanoleuca
GGGGATCATGACAGCTGCATCAGGGTAGAAACATGGCGTCTTTTTGCTTTGTTTAGTGGGCCAAGCCACACACCCAGTGCTTCTCTCCTTCACGATGACTCTTTCTCAGGAGGCTGGACCAATTTATATTTAAGATTCTGCCGGGGCTTCCAGTGAGACTGTGCCTAGTTTGTGTGGTGAATGGACAGAAAAACAGCAATGTTTATCCTCCCCACAGAGGGGAGCACAGAAACATGATCTATTTCCTCGGGGCCATTGTTTTTAATGCTATGCCATTCTTTAATTGGTCAGCATGGTATAATGGAATGAAGCCTAGGCTCAGAGTCAGGAGGTACAGTTCCAGTCCGCCATTGAGTCATTATGACTTCATAAAAATGTCACTTCTGTTCTGTGAGTTTAGTTTCTTCATAAATAAAATGTGGGGGTAAGATAGGGTGTTCCCTGCGAGACCATTTCAGCTCTAAACTTGTATCACTCTATCTCAGATTGTTCCAAACTGCTTCTACCACCCTGAGCATGTAATTTATTTGTCAATTAAACACAGTTTGTCAAGTGAATAATCGCTTTCCCTCAGCTCTCCCTGCCTCCCTCTGGAAAGGCTCTAGCTCGAAGCTCCCATTCAGGCAAGCTTTGAAAAATGTTGAGCAAAATTAACTTTAACATCTTTTGTAAGTCTAAGATTCTAAGACTTTAATGTTACCAAATTTTTAAATTATGCTCTGAAAGATTGAGGAAGAGAAGCATCTTTGTTGAATTCTGTGCAGACTGACTTCCAATTTCATTGTCATTTAACGGGCAAATGTTCGACTTAACACATGCGTATTCCCGCCCACTCTAGGTAAATGC
>NW_023229720.1:0-846 GCF_002007445.2 Ailuropoda melanoleuca
ACTGAACTTGAAGTATTTACACAATCAAATGTCAAGTGTTACTATAAAACAACAGTAATTAAGACAGTATTATATTGGTACAAGTATAAACAATTAGACCAACGCCACAGGATATATGGTTCAGAGCTATATAGTTCATACATATTTAGTCACTTAACTTATGTCAACAGTGTCATTGTAACACAGTCCTGAAGGGGTGATCTTTGTAATAAATGGTGAAGCAGCCATTGCCTACCCAAACGGAAGACATTCTGGACCCCCTACTAATTCCAGACATAAAAATTAGTTGGGGGCTGCTATCAAACTTATGAAATTCTTAAGTAAAAATTATACCCCTAAAGTAGCCAGAAATATCTTCAATAGCTCTAAAAAGCACTAACCATTAAATTTAATACATTTGTTTATCAAAAGCCAACATTAATAAAATGAGTAAACAAACCACAGTCTGAGAGAAAATATAAATATTACATACGTCTAACAAAGGAATCATCAGAATTTATAAAGAATTTCTGTAAGTGGCCAATAAGCATATAAGAATATACTCAGCATCACTAGTCATAAGGGAAGTACAAATTAAAATCACAATGCAAAACTACTTAGACTCAGTGGGTAAAAATTAAAAAGATTGGCAGTATCAAGTGCTGGTGTGATTGTGGAGTAACTGGATCTCTTACAGATCACTAATGGGAGCCTAGTTTGGCTCAACCACTTTAGAAAGCTATTCAGTAATATCCACTAAAGCAAAACTTAGGTTCTTCCTATGACTCAACAATTACACTCTTATGTAGATGTCCAAGAGCTATGCAAATTGATTCTAAATTACGGGGCGCCTGGGTGGCATAGCGG
>NW_023229721.1:0-934 GCF_002007445.2 Ailuropoda melanoleuca
AATAGAGGCTACTTAGTAGTTAGGAATTAGAATTCAAGAGAAGAATATGAAAAATAAATGTATGGGAAAAATAAATTCCAATCCATTTTGCTTTCATACTTAAGTGGGTAAATAAGCAAGGAAATAATAAATAAACAAAAATTTTTTGGGATATCTCTGTTAGGTAAAAAGAAGTAGAAAAAAATTTACATTTCTCTCCCTAACTAGACCATAAGCTGCTGAACGATGTCATAAGTGCCTGGGGAAAAGTAAGTACCTGGTAATTATTTAATAAATGTGTGAGTGAATATTGCATGTGATTTTCACTTTTAAGGGTATTTAAGCTTAAGACAGAACAACCATTACTTTGAGATGTAGAGTTACAATTTTGAACCTAATCAGTCCCATCTTAGATTTTTCCTGACACTTACCAATGAGCGGGCGTGGGGCTGTTTCCTTGCCAGAATTCACCCACAGCTGGTGGTCTTTCTCGGAGCCCTTGGAAACAAAAAGAACTATGCATCATAACATAGTACTTGAAGAACACATATCCTTAGCATATCTATGTTTCCAGAAAGAAAGAATTGGGGCCAGTATAAGTGCTGTTTGGTCCATGGAGGTAGCTACAGTCCTTGTTAACTTGTTCCCCTCACAGCCTCCAGTGGACCATCCCAGGTTCATGTCATTTTTGATAAAGGCCAGGAAAGCACAGTACAATCAGCCCCTCATTGTGCGGGTGGCCCATGGCATAAGAAATCACAGTTGTGCCTCTTCACTAAGGAGGAAAGGTCTAATCTCAGAGTCCTGCCTTCCATTGTCTCTAGACTCCTGGGATAATTTTGGCTTTTGCCACCAAATGTCCCTGCCCAGACGTGTTTATTGTTCAGAGAGCTATATACCCTGCTATGACCATTCTTGAGCAAAGTAACTCGAAAGGCATCAATAGGTCAGCAGC
>NW_023229722.1:0-846 GCF_002007445.2 Ailuropoda melanoleuca
AAAAAAAAAAGAAAAACAATCCTTGCTAGGTTATTGTGGGGTGTGAAAGCCACACTGTTGTGGAAAGGCAGTGTGAATCCATATTATGCAGAAATCAATGGCAGCCCAATCTTTGCAGACTGCACGAGGCGCCGTGTGACAAGGGCACAGCGATTCTCCTAATCAAGCAGGTTGTGTGAAAGCAAAGAGTCCAGCTGAGCTTGATATATCCAGCTGGACTTTGTTTGCTACTTAATGGAGCAGGTCATAGTTATAACACCCCAAAGAAATCAACCAGCCTCGGCTTGAGGAGCCCACGCAAAGTGTGGGAACTCCAGCAGGTCTATGTTAAATCACTTCTATAGGTCATCTGCAGAGAAAGAACTCGGCGAAATAATAAAGGAGCGTCATTCTGCTGTCTGTGTTTATGATTCTTCCCCAGGGAAGGGAGTTGGGTGGGGAGGAAAAGCAATGTGACTGGAGAAACATTTTGTCTTTTTTATTCCATGCATTATAAAGCTCTTGGCAGGGCATCGGGCACTGAACTTAGCTCCCCCTTCTTGAAAGCCACACGTTACAGGGGTTTATAAGCCAGAGTGGCAGTGATAAAAGGCCAATTCAGGGCTTGGGGACAATTTTTCCTAACAACATGCTTTTGCCTCTTTGCCTCCTTAAGCACCTGCTGCTTCCCACAGCCCTCTCCAGCATGGCCTTCAGGGCAGCTCTGACTCTGAGCTGGGATGGGGAAGTTCAAAGTTAATGTCCTTCTCTACTGTCACTGTCAGGGGTGTGTGTGGAAAATCAGTGCCACTGTCCTCACCCTGGCATGAAAAATACCACCCTTGGAAAGCATATGGAATTCAGGAG
>NW_023229723.1:0-846 GCF_002007445.2 Ailuropoda melanoleuca
GAGTGGTTTATACAATTAGCAGTCGTGCACTGTTTCTGGTCCAAACTTATTTATGTTGAACTTTGTACATAAGCAAAATGTTAACACACTCTATATGACAAAAATCATCATGCATACATTTAAAAGCCATAAAAAATCTTGAAAGAAAATATTTGTAAAGTGTATTATAAAAGTGGTCAATATTTTTAATATATAAAAAGCACTTATACACGAACAGAAAAACAGGGTAAGGATATGAACAATTTTTGTGTGTGTATATGTATACATAGGTGCTAGTGTAATAAATGCAAAGAAATTATTAAAGGATTTTTAGATCAAAGGATATCTTTGGAAGAAAGGAAATATAGACAGATTCGCCTTATGTATGCCTGTATTATTTAAATTTTTTACAATTATGTATTTCTTTCACATATCTTAAAGAGTTCTGAAAATGACTGGGGATTCTAGGAATGTTTCCTTTACTGAAAAAACTTCCAGATAGGTCTTCATATAAGGTTAGAGCAATGATCCTTCCCCCACCCCTTCTTTCCCTCTTTTGTTTGATATATCTAAGTTTCATTTCTGGCTCTGATCAAGAGCTGAAATTTTGCTATGTGTTATAAAATTCCTCCAAAAATAAATATGATTTTTACAAGGAAGGAAAAATATGGCAGGTACGAATTTTCAAGACACAGTAAAGTACACAAGTATACAAGAAGTGTTATTTTGTATACTTTTCTACATTGTAACTGAACCTAATCTCTATTTTGAGCCCCAATTCTGTTGTAAGAAGTATAGGCAGGAAACAACAAATGTTGGAGAGGATGTGGAGAAAGGGGATCCCTCCTACATTGTTGATGGGAATGC
>NW_023229724.1:0-846 GCF_002007445.2 Ailuropoda melanoleuca
GATGTTTATCTATCAAGGTCAGTGACTGCTGGCTGGTTGATTCCTTGTAAGGAGTCTGAATTTCAGAGCCAATTTTCTCAGTCCTGCTCACTTCGCTCAGCCCTGGGAGTTACTTTCCAACGCTATTCAAAATTCTATTTTACAACTTAAAGCTAGTATGGAATTCTTGGTTCTCCTTTTTTTCTGAAACATAATCCTTTCTATTATATAAAAATAACCTAGTAAATGAACAGGATGAAACACTGAGAGTGCGAATGGTACACAGTTCTAAATGTAACAATATCAGTGTTCTCATTTGAGAAGTGCATCCGTTACTCTTTCCCCACCCCCAGACCCCCACCTCCTTTGCTGGAGAAGAGGTGACCAGCGATGTTCATTTGGTATTAATCCAGAAACTTTCTGGGCAAATACATGCAAAAACATTTGGATATAACTTGAAAAAAATTGAGACAGAGTGGTGGTTCGTAGTTCTGTACATTTTTTCCCACTTAAAACTGTATTTTGGAGCTATTAGCGCAATCAACAATCTAACACAATAACTCACTTTTTAAAAGGGATGACTCATTGGTATCCCATCATATTAGCATGACATCCTTTATTTAATTAGCCCCACAGGTTTATGTTGTTTTATCTTTCCCCTTGGCCAATGCAAACAATTCTACAGTGAACATCTTTCTGCATACATCTTTGCACATGTGGGCATGGATGTCTGTAAGATATCTGTAGGTTATGTTTCCAGAAGTGGAATTGCTGGGTCAAAGTATCTGTTCAAATTGCTTCATTTTGCCGTTGTCATCATCATCATCATCTTCTTCTTCCTCCTCCTTAGACAGAGAGAGAGAGAGA
>NW_023229725.1:0-3466 GCF_002007445.2 Ailuropoda melanoleuca
CTAGCCCCAGGATTAGTGCAAACGCAGAGCCTGGTGAGCTTTGGACCCTCATAAGCCAGCCCAAGCTGGGCGGACTCCCTGGGCTGAGCACGAAGGAAAGTTAGCCTTCCAAGGGAGTAGCTCCTGTGTGGCCCTGTGGCCTCTGGGCTGCAGCTGGGGATCAGGGAGTGTTCCCCACCCTCCATGCTGCTCCTCCCCGTGCAGCCACCCTCTGGAAGGACGGCACTCTTCCCCAGACTCCCTCTGTTGCTCTCCTGTCTTCAGAGAGGACCCCGTCCCTCTGTGGAAGGGAGCAGCCTCTGTGCAGGCCCCGGCTCTGGGAGGAAGTTCCAGGCCCAGCCAGCGGCCCACGCAGGGCCACGCTGACAGGTGCTGTGGACAGGTCCCTGCCGTGGACAGGCGTGTCCACCCTGATCAGTGTCTGTGTCACCAGCCCAGCCCGTCTTGGGCGCTGCCTGCGCCAGCCTGTCATTTGCCAGAAATGGGCACATGGAGCTTCTGTGATGGGAAGGTGGTCGTCAGGTCTGTTACATTCCAACGCCCAGATCTCCTGACAAGGATTGTAATCGAACCCCGATTTGCAAGGATACCAACCCCGTTCTCTGGCGTCTGTGCTGCTTGGGGTCTCTGGGTTCAGTGGGCGGGATACTGGAGGGAGGATTCAGATGCAAGAGAAGCAGCCGCACCAGCGTCTGGGCTTCCACAGCCTCAAGTGTCAGCCCTGCAGCACCTGCGGGCCTGGGGTCAGGCTGCAGGAGTTCAGAACCCAGCAGTCATCACCCTCTCTGTGCCTCAGTTTCCCCATCTCTGCGGTGGGTGTAATGACAGCACCTACTCCTTCATAATGACTACAACACATAGAAACTCCCAGGGCAGAGGCTGGTGTGGAGGGAACTCAGTCCAAAGTGCCAGCAGACTGTGAGACCAGCCTTTTGTTCTAGTGACAGAGCAGGCACCCGATGTGTGCAGGGCCTCTAGTTGGCCTCAGGCTGCTCAGTGCAGAGGAGGTGAAGGGCTCGGGGCTGGACGTATGTCACTGCCCGTGAATGACACGGCCACCCTTTGGTTACTTCGTAAAGGACAGACAGTGGGGTCCAGGCTCAGCCCCCCTGACCAGTTGGCATGACCTGCTCTGGTGCACTGGGTGCCCCTGGAATTGGATCTAACCAGCCTGGACCCTGAGAGGCAAGGGCACTGGGCTGTTACCTGAGTTTCACAGCCAAGGATGGACTGATGGACGCAGCCAGCAGGCCCAGCCCCTCGGCAGCTCCCCTCAGTGGCGTTTTCTGACCCATCTGGGAGCAAGGATGAGCTGGACCCCTAGTCCTCACAACAAGACTGTTTCCCCTATCTTGGACTCATGGGGCAAGCAGTGGAGTTGGGGTGATGGCAAGCTTGAGGGGTCTCTGGGCTCCCAGGACAGAGCCAGGCCAGGAGAGTCTCCTTCCGACAGGAGTCTCACTGAATGGACACCTGCATCTCCAGCAGTGGAATGGGGGCCTAGGGATGTGCACTTCCTTGTCAGATGCAAGGCCCAGGCTTTCCAGCCGGGGTCTTCCACCTATGCCCTGCAGCTGTCCCAGGCAGAGCTCAGCATGCCGAGGTGCAGGTAAGGCTGGAACTAGAGGGAAAGTTGTAGCCTAATGCGTATGTGAGAATGTAGGGAAACCTAATCCCTGGTAAGCTCAGCATTTGTTGTGCATCAGAACAAGGAAAATTAAAACTAGTTGACCCTTGAACAGCACGGGTTCGAACTGCACAGGTCCACTGACACGAGGACTTTTTAAAAATACATACAGTACAGTTCTTTAAATGTATTTCCTCTTCCTTATGATTTCTTAGTAACATTTTTTCCTGTAGCTTACTTTACTGTAAGAGCACAACGTCTAATATGTATAACATACGGGGTATGTGTTATCAACTGTGTGGTCAGTAAGGCTTCTGGTCAGTTGTAAGCTGTTGGTGAAGTTTTCGGGGAGTCAGAAGTTACATATGGATTTCTGATTGCGCAGTGGCGGGGGGTGTTTGTGCCCTAACCCCTGTGTCATTCAAGGTCAGCCGTCTAATGTAATTCCGAAACACACAATGAATCGAATGCCTAAAATTAAGAGATTGCCAATACCAAGTCTCAGCAGTGGGTTCCTGTCAGAGAGAGTGGGTGTTTGTAAGTTTGTGAGGTCTTTTTATTTCTTGATCTGAGTGTGAAGAACACAAGTGTCTTCAGTTTATGAAGCTTTTATCCATGTAAGCTATACTTCGATAAAAATGTGTATTTAGAGAAAAATGAAAACACAGTGACAGTGGGAGCTTGAGTCCCTGCCTGTGTGAGGCTCCTGTGTGACTTTGGACAGCCCCTTTCTTGCTCTGGGCTTCTGTTTTCACAGCTGCAAAGTGGAGAAGGCCACGTAGATCGTGCCGTTACTCTGACCCAATGAGGACACCCCATTTCCCACAGTGCCTCTGAAGTGGGACCTACCAGTACCTGCGGTCCCAGGAACCTGGAGGGGGCAGAGCCACCCCAGACAGCGCCCCACCTGGGTAGAGGGATGCCCCACATGGTGGAGGGGTGGGGTGGCAGCCGTCAAGGAGCCTCTAGGCCCTGGCCTGCAGGTGTTAATACAAAGCCAGTTCTGCACAAATACCAAGCCTCAGGCCTGGAGAACAGAGAGGACTGGTTTCCCCCTGCACCCTGATTACACAGGAGTGTGCCCCTCTCCACTGGCCCTTCAGAAGTCTCTTCTCAGTACTGTCTTCTCCTTTGGTTTTTCTCATTTTGTGCAGGACAGGAGGATGCCTCTGAGAACCAGAGCTCTTGCCAGGGCTCTGTCAGAGGATCTGGACCATCTCAGGCTTGTGTGCATGGACACAGCAGCATTTCCAGCCTGTGTCCGTTTGCACCTGGCCAGCAGGCAGCAACGAGGCCCAAGTCCCCGTCCACAGGAATCTTCACCATGACCCTGACCGCAGAACCGCATGGCCCTCAGCTGCCTGGCACAGTTGCCCATGACTCATGGAGCACACACACTTCCACTTCCTCTGGCTTGTCTAGAGTCAGCCCATCTGTCAGGCTGATCTCATGTTCCACTTGGAGGGAGCAGTAGGGGAGAGGGGCCTCCAAGTGAGCCCTCCACTGGGGGGGACAGTCTGGGGCGAGGCCATAACCCTCCCCCAGGAGTACTAGGGACATCTGTGCCTGTGGTCCCGTTTCCAGTCAGAACCTTCCCTGTAGCTGAGAAGGAGCCTCTGACCTTGGCCAAAAGCCCCATTAGTTCAGGAAACCATCAGCGAGCTGTCATCTCGCTTCCCTTTTGAACATCCCCATGCCGGGTAGCCAGGCCTGCCGCTGATAACAGGAGAGCAGATGCGGCCCCCGGCTGAGGCGAGCTGCTCAGCCTCACAGAGGTGGCCCTGGTGCTGGCCGCCGTCCCCAGCACCTGACACCGACCCCTGACTCATTCCCTTTCCC
>NW_023229726.1:0-1502 GCF_002007445.2 Ailuropoda melanoleuca
GTTTTTATCTTGAATCATTGGTTGACTTTTCCTTCCTTTTCTGAAAACATTAGAAAAATCATCTGTTGAATTAATCTAACCTTGGGTAAATAGCTCTGAATCTCCATGGTGTGTGGTCTCTAGGACTCTTACCATTTCTAGGTCTTTAGGTCATGCAATGAGAAACTGTTTGTATGTGTGTAGTGCGGGTGGGGGAGCAGGGTGTTAGTGGTGATAGCCACACACGTGTGTTTAGAAAATCCAAAATGCATTTGGCCCTAAGCAGTTCCCTCCTCACCTAGTTTCTAAACCCATGTGTATTTTAAGAGAATCCTAATCCATATGTTCCCGATTTACTTTCACTAAGTCATCTGCTTGTTGTTGCTAAGAGTCCTTTGATGTCTAAGAAGACTTATGAGCAATTTTTACAGCTTCTCTGAGCCTTTGTTCTTTCAAGAGGCAAGATGTGCTTTGCCTGCATAGATGGCAGTTTCATTGTAACAATCTAAAAGTTTTCTAAAATTTGGAAAGGAGACAGAGTGAATCCTAACCTTGACCAAGGGCCCATTCTTTTTCCCAATGCCAAAATCGTGGGAAAAAAGGTCTGGTCTGACTCAAGAAGGTAATATGCTGTTGACATTCCAGCATCCCTTTCTTTTGTGCTTTGATCCTTCTGTTTGCGCAAATCGATTCCTCTTGTTTGGAAGGATTGTTTATTAAAATATTAATTTGTTCTTGCTATCCTTTCATTTATTTTTCTTTCCTCATTTCACACAGGATTCAGGCCCTTAATTTCCTGCTTCAGAGAATTTTTGTTTTGGTAGGACTTACAGCAGAATCCTAAACTTATTAAAGCCATTATGTAGGTACCCCATTAAAATCATTAGTAGGGGCCCTAGAGAGTAAGATAGGAAATATCTTCCAAGGCAGGTGTTCAGGGAGGTTATCCCTTTGACTAAGATGAGGAAGGAGAATGATTTGGTCCTTCTATGCTCATTCTTTCTCCAAGCAAAGTCCTAAGGAGATGACAAAATCTCAGAAATCATGTCCAAGTAAAGCACTGGGAACTGAACCTTGAATTCAGGAGTTCTAAAGCTAGTCCAATTGCCTACATCCCGTGCAAGCCAGGGAAGCAGTTAAGCTTGCTATGACCTACAGGAACCATGCAGGCTGGGTCACTGGGAATCTTAGTAGTGACCAGTGTAGAGCAGTGTGAGAATTCCCTGATGTTCTAAAGCTAAGCAAGGCCCTGGGACTCTTCTTCCCAGGACAGATAATCATGCCTAGCACTGAATTTCCTTCAATATAGTAGGATGGAGCTGCAGTTAGATTTAAAATGATTTAAAGAAAATTGGGTATGTGATGATTCTTGAATGCTGGAGTTTGTATATTAAGATTCATTTCTGCTATGCTCACTTATTTTTATTTTAGTGTTCCGTGAGCATCGGTTCACAAAACATCCCCTCAGCGATGCTATTCTGTGTCAGGTTCTAGAGTGGGGGAAATGGTCAATGATGTAAAAG
>NW_023229727.1:0-846 GCF_002007445.2 Ailuropoda melanoleuca
TATTTGCATTTCTATACACCAATAAGGAAGGAGTAGAACGATAAATTCAGGAAACAATCCCATTTACAATTATAGAATAAATAAGAGTAAAATACCTAGGAATAAATGCAACCAAAGAGGTAAAAGACCTGTACTCTAAAAATTATGGACAGTGATGAAAGAATTGAAGATTAACACAAATGGAAAGATATTCAGGGTTCACAGACTGGAAGACTATTCTTAAAATGTCCATGCTACTCAAAGGTATCTACAGATTAGCGCAATACCTATCAAAATACCAACATTTTTCACAGAACTAGAACAAATGGTCCTAAAATTTGTATGGAACCATGAAAGACCACAAATTGTCAAAGCAGCCTCAAAAAAGAACAAAGCTGGAGGTATCGCAGGCCCAGATTTCAAACTATACTACAAAACTGTAGTAATCAAAACAGTATGGTACTGGCACAAAAATAGCACATAGATCAATAGAACAGAATAGAGAGCCCAGAAATAAATCCAAGCTTAAATGGTCAATTAATCTACAACCGAGGAGGAAAGAATATACAATGAAGATAAGACCATCTTTTCAATAAATGGCACTGGGAAAACCGGACAGCTACATACGAAAGAATGAAACAAGACTACTTTCTTATACCATACACAAAGCAAATTCAAAATGCATTAAAGACCTAAATGTGAGACCTGAAACCATAAAACTCCTCAAATATAGGCAGTAACCTCTTGAACGTAGGACTTAGCAACATATTTATGTCTATATCTCCTCAGACAAGGGAAACAAAAGCCGGAGTAAACTATGGGGACTACACCAAAACAAAACAAAACAAAACAAAACAAAACAAAACA
>NW_023229728.1:0-846 GCF_002007445.2 Ailuropoda melanoleuca
AGCCTGCTTCTTCCTCTCCCACTCCCCCTGCTTGTGTTCCCTCTCTCACTGGCTGTCTCTTATCTCTGTCGCATAAATAAATAAAATCTTTAAACAAAAAAAGATCTTCAGCAAACATCCTCCCTATTGACTGGACATCGCTGCTCCAAAACGCTCCACCATTTCCTGTTGCCTAAACACATTTTTAGTCCTCTACCTGCTGAGTGAGCAAGGTGCAAATATCCCTCCGCACGCAGGCCGGGCGCGCAAAAGGCCGCAGACGCAGCCCCTTGCCAGTTCCCTTCCCGCTCCCTTGCGTCCCCCGTGGGCGTTGGCAGCGCGGGAGCTGGATTCCCAGGTCGGATTCCCTCACAGGCAGCCTCGAGAAGGCGTTTGCGGGCAGACGTGCCTTCGGGCATGCTCTTGTGATTGGACGGAGAAACTGAGCGGTCAGCTACAGAAAAAGCCGCTCCACGGGTCCCGCCAGAGCTCTGGAGCTGAAATGGCCCTTCAAAATCGTCCCAAGTCAGGGCAAGGGGGTCTTTATACCTCTGCAGGGAGTAGTCGTGTGCGGGGGCTGCCCCAGAGAGAGGACATGACCTTGGGCAAAGCAGCTCTCCGCTGAGGGCAATTCCCATGGAGAGACTCAGCCAAGCGCGGACACCTGCCAAGCGCCCCAGCGCCGAAGGAAGCTGAGTGCCTCCCTCTGGCAGGTGCGATCTGGGCGGAACAGCCCAGCGTCCAGTACAGAGCTACAGGGAGTTCCTGACTTTTCCTCACATCTCCCAGCTTTCCGTGAGCTGAGAACTCAGATACCTTCAGGTGCACTGCTCAGCTTTGGTATTTAACCTTTCACACAAAACTCTC
>NW_023229729.1:0-846 GCF_002007445.2 Ailuropoda melanoleuca
TGAGCCAAAGGCAGACGCTTAACCGCTGTGCCACCCAGGCGCCCCAACCTACAGAGTGAATGTTGGTGGATATGAAGACATTCAAGGCTGGGGAGATGAAGAAGGACCAACCATGAATACTGAAATGGGGTGCTGGTGAGGGAGGTGAAGAGTCAAGAGAGACTAGTATTCTAGAAGACAAGCTAAGAAAGTGTTTTAAAAGAGAGGAATGAATGACCAGTTGTGGGGCAAGGATTGCTTCATGAACTAAACAAAACTTTTAACTGCTATCTGTTTCTTCTTAAGGAGATATGTAACTAGTGGGTATATCACTGTGCTAAACTGGGATGCGGTTAGAATCTAATAAAGAAAACTGCCCCACCACACCCACTATACCTGCAGACACATAAATGAACAGGTTAGGATTAGTTGAGCCCAGCTGAAAATGAAATCTTTTGCTGCATTCATTCATTGATGGATCCCGGCATAATTTCCAACATTAGAGAGATCTTCATGTAACAAACATTTATTGGGGGCCTAGTTTTGTCAAACACTGCCCTAAGCAATGAGGCTATAACAGAAAATAAGGTAAGTAGCTTTCCAGCTGTCATAGAGTTTACATTTCAGTGGAGGAAACAGACAAAACATAAACGAGGAAACAGACAAATTTCAGATAGTGGTGAGTATTGTAATGATGATAGAGCAGGACAATGATTAGAGAAGGACCAGGGAAATTACTTGATCGTATGTTCGATGAAGGCTTCTCTGAGGAGATGGCAATTGGCTGAGATCTGAATTATTCAAATTAGACAATTTCTCAGTGAGTTTCATTATACCTCTTTGACCTTCCACTACTCTTGAGCTGCC
>NW_023229730.1:0-846 GCF_002007445.2 Ailuropoda melanoleuca
TCATGGGTGTTGAGAACTTCTCATGCCTGTTGGTGGGCAAGAGAGGGAAAACGCTACCAGGAAGTAAGTTTGCAACTCTAGTTTAACTCCCAAAGACAGAAACGTTAAAAAATATGAAAAACCTAAATTTCTTAATTTACAAGCAGCAGAAAATAATCCCCACCCCACTCAGTTTGGAGGATTGCCTGAGTGAACCCGTAGAAAAGTGTGAACTCTCACTGTGCCAGTGTTCTCAGGGAGCAAAGTCACGAGAATAACCATCTTGCAAAAACCTCCACTTAGGAACCAGACACGTCAGCATTAAATACCCAAGGAAAAAAGTCGGGGCACCTGCCACGTCAGAAACAGGACTCCCTCAAACATTACCGATACTGAGTGCAATTTGTGGATCATGAGCTGCGTGGATGCCAAGTGTACAGACGAGTGAGTGTCGACATGTGTGTACTTGTAGCTAACACCCGTTAGGCGCCCCATCACCCCAGCGAGGGTCCCAACGCTAAGTCCACCTACAGTGATCAGCACACACCCCACAGGAAATGCAGATTAATCGTACAGCAGCCCATTCCGGTTACCCTCCTGTGCCGTGTAGCTCACCTTGACGGGCATTAAATGCAGTTACTTCTTCCTGTCGAAAGGTCAGCTGCCCTTTCATGGCATTAAGAGGCGGAGAAAGACCGTCATCCCGGTGCACCCACATAGTTACCCTCTGGGAACTTGTCAGCACTTCTGCAGGCCTGCGTTTCCAGCCAGGGTCACTCTCCGGGTGTGTCTCGTCGTGCAGGTCTGCTGGCGGCCCGTCAGCTTAGCTCCTTTTAGAATTCAGACGTGTCTTTCCCTCACCCTCAT
>NW_023229731.1:0-846 GCF_002007445.2 Ailuropoda melanoleuca
CCCAACCGAACTCCCTCAGTGACAGTGAAGGCCCTGGATGATTGCATTCTCATTGAGAAAACTGTGCCCCTTTCTCTTGGCTTTCTGTTCGGTTCCCTTGTAATCCAGTAGACATGCAAACAGTCCACTTTGTTGCTTTGAGCTCGTGGGTTCTGCTTTACTAGGCAAGCAAGTCCTCAGTCAGTCTTCAAGAGCTTCTCCTCTTGGTAATGCACTCAGCTTTGGCTAGTTTGTCAGAGCCAGGTCTAGGATAATTACCCGAGGTAATGAGCAGATCTTCCTCACTGGGACAGGACCAGACAAAACCAAGGGACAGATACTGCACTGCCAGAAAAAAAGCTTCCTCAAAAAATGTTTGTGAAAGTACTGATAATAAATATAGTCTCTCAGGATGAAATGTGCAGGTTGTGACAAGCTGTGGCTGTTGCTTCCTGAGGGATCAGCACAGGGTGGTGGCACATCACGGCTCTGCTGTCTGCAGAGCAGGGAAACAGCCACTAATTCCAAGTACGCTCTATTTCTCTCGTGCATCTAGTAATAAATAATGCCGTTCTGTCTTCCAGAAACCTTGGGAGGGTTTCCATGTTGTCATCTCATGCCAAGAACTAAAACATCAGGCAGAGACTGTAGCAAAGGATGGAAGACCAGGAACTAAGACCAAAACATTTATTGGACTTTCTAGGTTGGTACACTTTGGATGAGTTTCTTATGAAGCTAAACTAAAACTTGATGTGGTTCTTTTCCTTCTTGACTTTGTTGGTCGTAACTTCTGGGAAACATTTATTCTGGGTGGACACTACCTATAGCAGGTGAACATTATCAGTGCCTCCCTCCCCCGAGGAGGTA
>NW_023229732.1:0-846 GCF_002007445.2 Ailuropoda melanoleuca
CACACACACACACACACACACACACACACACGTGGTACATGCATACACAGCCCCTCCAAGCTCTGAATTTGCTCTTTTTCAGCTTAAATTTAATTTGGACTCATTCACATCTGAACCTTAAGACTGAACTTCTACCCTTGGACTTTTCGATTACTCAGCCAATAAATCCCCGGCCACTACTTTTTCCCTAGATAACTTTGAGGTGAGTTTTGTCATTTGCAACCAAAACATTTCTAACTAATAGAAATTTATGAGACTTTTAAATGAGATAAGCAGCTTTATACTTTGTCTACTTATAGAAAGAGGATACATCAATTGATGTGTCCTGATATAGTTTTCTTTTCTTGTTCTCTGATAAGATTTCCTTCATTGTTCTCAGCAGAGCTTAAGTTGATTAAACATGAAAAGCCCACTTATTTTGTCTAGGTAAGCCATGTTCAATGTACAGGCATACTTTGGAGATATTGAGTGTTTAGTTCCAAAGTACTGCAATAAAGTGAATATCACAATAAAGCAAGTCAAATGAATTTTTTGGTTTCCCAGTGCATATAAAAGTTATGTTTACACTCTACCATAGTCTATTAAGTGCACAATAGCGTAATGTCTAAAAAAATGAGGTACATATTTTATTTATTTATTTTTTTAGTGTTCAGTGATTCATTAGTTGCATATAACACCCAGTGCTCATTGCAACACGTCCCCTCCTTAATACCCATCACCTGGCTACCCCATCCCCCCAACCCCCTCCCCTCTGAAACCCTCAGATTGTTTCCCAGAGCCCATAGTCTCTCATGGTTTGTCTCCATCTCTGATTTCTCCCCCTTCAGTTTTCCCTCCCTTCCCCTG
>NW_023229733.1:0-149 GCF_002007445.2 Ailuropoda melanoleuca
TGAATAGGGAAACATGAGGAAAGGGGACACGGAAGCCTGACGAGAGTGCCCCATTGTGGTCTCTGAGACACCACACAGTCCAGGAAATAGCAATGATCATCATCTGTCGTGAGTAAGGGAGCATGAATGAAAAGGGTCAGGATTTTCGA
>NW_023229733.1:451-743 GCF_002007445.2 Ailuropoda melanoleuca
CTGGGGAAATCCTGTCAAAACTGCTGGCGGCAATGGAACGAAAAGGACCAAAACACGTCCGTCAGAAACAACACCGTACAGGGACCGTCTTAGCACTATCATCACCCTTCGTGAATAGGAAAACATGAGGGAAAGTGTTCGCGGAAGCCTGACGAGAGTGCCCCATATGGTCAATGAGACACCACAGAGTCCAGGGAAATATCAACGATCATCATCTTTCTTGAGTAAGGGAGCATGAATGAAAAGGGTTAGGATTTTCGAGGACTCAGCGCCCTTCTCATTGGTAACAAAG
>NW_023229734.1:0-846 GCF_002007445.2 Ailuropoda melanoleuca
CACACATATACACACAGTGCCACAAAGAATACATCAGCATTAATAAACCCACAGTTATATTCCCACCGATTATATTCCCATGACATAGTCAATACTAAAAATCTAGCTAAGATTGAATACCACACATGGCTGAATGACTTCAATTCATTTGGTTCTGGTCTTTGTCTCCAGCTGCACATCCAACAGTTGTTGGACAAATGAAGGTCTGGAATACACTGAAGACAAATCTAGATCTGATGCATCTAGATCTCCTTAACTTTGAGGGTATATGGTTTGGTATCAGGGTTTTGGTGAGGATGAGACCTGGCATCAGAATCTGTGATCCTTGACTTTGCCGGCAAAGATTTAGCTCATGTTTGGAGGGGAAATATGAGGGGCAGAGTCTATCTGAAGTTGCAGTAAGAGTGGGCTCTTATAGGGCACTCACTGGTGGTAGATGGCTCTTTTTCCTGCAGCTAGATGTACTGCTCTGTGAATCCAGCAGGAAAAGCAGCATCAACTCACTCTCCTAGGACTCATATATTTATGATGACCCTAGAATCCCAGGGCTTGTTTGTTTGTGGTGTGAGGAGGGAAAGTGGAGATAATAGAGAAGGTGGTAACAATGAGTAGTGAGCTGGGCCATATGAGAATTGCTCCCAGGAGAATCCTGTTCTTGGCCTCATCATCCCTGAGGTCATCATCCATATCCATTACTATGATAATCTGTCCTTGATCAGGGGATAGAAACACATGTATGCACACAAACATGCCCAGTCCTAGACATTCTGAGACTCCCGTAACTATAGCACTAGTCATATTCAGCCATTTATTTACTAACATTCACACTGCCTCTTTTCAATGCAA
>NW_023229735.1:0-846 GCF_002007445.2 Ailuropoda melanoleuca
TCCTGTCGGGTGGAAAAGCAAGCTTCGCAGGGAAACCATCAGCCCTTCTGGCTGAAGTTCATAGAGGCTTCATATCCAGGCCCTGCCTCCCTCTGGGCCATCTGAGGACCAGTGCGCCACAAGCTCTGGCCTCCGCTCCCTGGACCAGCGAGGTGGCCTGCGGGGCCAGGGCTGGCTCATCCAGGCTCATCCAGGCTCATCCAGGCTCAGCCAGGACCTCTGAAATGGTGGCTTGCCTCAGAAAAATGAGCTGGATCAATGAGCCTCTATTTCAGAAATCTATGCTAAGAAACAGTAAGGGACACTGAAGTTGGACAATCACACAGAGGTAGCCACCTGGGGAGCCATCGGATTCCCTGTGCAGAGACACCAGGGAAAGCCGGGTGGGGGAGAGCAGACGGGGGCAGGACAGGACTGCTCTCCTGTCCTTCTAGTGGAGTCCCTGTGCAGCCCGGCATACAGGGCTCTAGGCCTGCCAGTACACGGACATGTTTCTATCTTCTGGTGGTTGATACCTCTTTTATCCTGAGCTGGCTCCCCTGGATATCTAGCTTCCAGTGAAAAGACCCCTGGCTGCAGAACTGCTCCAGTTTCAGCCAGGACGCACCCAAAGCCCTGCCTCTGTCACAAAATCAGAGAGGGCAGAGTTCAAAGTCAATCCCGCATCTGTCTGACTCCGAAGTCGGAACAGTCGCCGCCCACCTGTGCCTCACCGCCCCCATCTCCCTGACCCACTCCCCACTTCGGGGCCACATCACTGCTTACCAGCCCCTCACAGAGAGGAAACGGAAGACGAAGCTCACACCGTGCGGTCTGGCTTCTTCCCAGCAAGCTGTGCAGGCAGGA
>NW_023229736.1:0-846 GCF_002007445.2 Ailuropoda melanoleuca
CCACTGAGGCTTTCTTCCAATGTAAATGTGTCACTTCAAGAAATTATATTTGAATTTTTTCCCAATAAGTTTGGTCATTTTTTATAACAAATTGTGCCTTACTCATGTGTCTTATTTCATCTTTGACAGCTTCAAACATTTAATTATATTTCTTTTATTTAGTACCACACAGTTCCAGTGGCTGAATCAGTTGGGCAAAGTGAAGATCTTTGTGTATGGTGTAAGCCAGTGGTCCAGTCTCATTCTTTTGCACGTAGCTGTTCTCCCAACACCATTTGTTGAAAAGGCTGTCTTTTTCCCATTGTATGTTCTTTCCTACTTTGTCAAAGATCAATTGGCCATATAAACGTGGATGGAGCTAGAGAGTATCTAACTGAAATAAGCAAGTTAGAGAAAGACAAATATGATATGATTTCACTCATATGTGGAATTTGAGAAAAAACAAATGAACAAAGTGAAAAAAGAGAGAAAGACAAATCAAGAAACAGACTCTTAACTATAGAGAACAAACTGTTGGTTACCAGAGGGGAGGCGGGTGGGAAGAAGGGTGAAGTAGGTGAATGGGTTTAAGAGTATACTTATGACGGCCACTGAGTAATGTATACAATTGTTGAATCCCTATATTGTACACCTGAAACTAATATAGCACTGTATGTTAACTATGCTGGAATTTTTAAAAATTAATAAGAAGGAAATAGAAGAAAAAGAAAACAAAGTGAAGATCTCACTCCACTGCTGTTGTTTCTTCCCTCACTCATGGTGGGACTGGATTATTTAATGCTTGGATTTAGTATTCTGGAGGGAGGAGTGTGTGTGTGTGTGTGTGTGTGTGTGTGTGTGTGTGTG
>NW_023229737.1:0-1545 GCF_002007445.2 Ailuropoda melanoleuca
CACCCACCCAAAGGAAACATTTTTCCTCTTGGCCCCCAGTGTTTAAAGCATAGAGGAAACAGATCTGCTTAGTCTGTCTCGACAGGATCCTTACATGGGGAGAGGAGCAGAGGTTTCCAAGGACTGGAAAACAGAGTACAAAGTAGGAAAGCAAGCAAAGAGGAAAAAGATGGAGAACACAAGCAAAAAGAGGGAGGGAAGGGGATGTCCATTCTAGGCTTTTCCATGAAATCGGTTTCTAGAATATGGCATCTTACCTTGGGTTTCTGCATCAAAGAGATAAAACTCACTGTTGAGCTTCCTCTAGGAGAGAGTCCAATAGCAGCATTATTCCTGGCTGTTTCTGATGGCTTCTACCATTATCCAATGTAGCTAGTACTTCAGGTCCACGCTGTTGGGTGATAAAATCATCTCCACTGGCCACAGTGGCACCAACATTCATTGACCAGTTACTATGTGCTATGAAGTTAACAAGGATTAGTTTCTTTAATCCTTAAAGAAAATCTTATGAGCTAGACACGCTTATAACACCAATGTTAAAGATGGAGAGTGTGAGGTTTCAGGAGGGTGGTGGAGGCTAAATTAAAATCCCAGCAGTTGGACCCCGGAGCCTTATGCCTTGTATTGTATTCTGTAGCGCTCCATGTTTTCAGACACCGTTCCAAAGCCCTTCCCACTATAACTCTTCTCTTTCTTCTCCCTTTCTAATTCTTTCTAGTCTTCTGCCTTCCCCTCTCTCCGTGAATACCGCCCACCCCCCTCCATGCATCAGGTTCTGTTTTGTAAGTGGTGGATCATCCCAATTCTATTTCCTCACAGAGCTAAGGTTTTCCTACCAGGCGTCTTTTCAGTAGTTACTAATCCAGTGAAATCACGATCAGACTCCACGGGAAATTCAAATAGAGGGAACTGCTCCATCTAGAGTTTCATTTTGCAAGTAAGTTGTTATTTGTTCCACATAATGCCTTCCTCCCATCCTCCTTTCCCCTCCTCCCCAGAAGCCTTTGCCTTGTCTAAACATTAGGCTTTCTATTCCAGGTTGGGCCCAAAATAAACTGATCTATGGTGGCGTGCACAGCCGGTGGCTTCCTGTAGATATTTGGAGGGCAGTGCATTTCTTTTCATCCTCTTTTCTAAACAAATATATCTCTGTTTCAATCTTTCTTCCTAGGGAACAGCTCTTTCCTTCTTCTTCCCATACTCTGAACTCTCTTTTCTCCCCCACCCCTTTCTTTGATCCATTTAGCTTCTTCAATTGCTGTTCTGCCCGCTTTAAAACAATACAGCCGGTCCTGAGGTCAGAGTGAGCCATCGCTTTACGCTGTGCTCATTTGCACAGCCCATCCTTACATTCATTCATGTAGAAAGATTTCATCCAGAAAAGTGACACAGAGGCAGCTAAGTCCAGGTAAGGGTTTTTCTGATCGTCATCTATTGATGTTTGTAAAGAGGACATAGAATTTTTTGCTTTCAGTACCCAATTCCAAATAAGATAAACCCTTGACCCTCAAAAGCAGTTGTTGCTAAAACCCTTAAAAATGGTGG
>NW_023229738.1:0-846 GCF_002007445.2 Ailuropoda melanoleuca
CCCCCCCCCCCCCCATCCAATCAGATGCTAACTTTCCTTGTTCTGAGTCCTCATGGCACTTTGTACTCAGTTGTACTTACAATCTGCCTTGAAAGGTTTTTGTACTAATTTTTTCCCACTTCTCTAAAAGCCAGGGGCTTGTCTTACTTTGTAGTCACCTGTTGGAGGATTTCTATAAACGTTTATTAAGTTGATTCAATTCTATACTCTTTTATGAACTCTGTCAATGGCAGGCTAGCTTCTTTCTGCTTCTGTTTTTCTTCACTAGTGATGTATGTTTGACAACAAATTAAGCACTGTCATTCGGTTTTTCACATGTGGTTTGAGAAGGTCTGGTAAGCATTGAACGGGATGATCAGATGATATGTGTGCACAGTAATATTTGTGAATGGGAAGAAAGGTTTTAGGATTGTTATGCTCAATTTGGTTTATAAATTTTGAGTAAAATTCAACAAGTGCTTATAAATTTACTTGCAAGTACTTTTGCCAGTCTCTATTTCTCCTCTACTGATTTACTCTAGGAATATTTGGAGTGAGTTATGTTTGTGTAATCCTTTCCTCTACATCTCCATGTTTATCCTACACTGTTAGGTTATAGGGGTGGAAGCACCAGTGTGAGGGGGCATGGTGTTTGGCGCAACTTATATACCTTTTCTTTGAGCCCTTTTGTTGCTTCCATTTTGGCATAAACCAAAAGTACTGTATATTATTTGTCCTTGTAAAAGGTCGTAAGACATCCTATCTTCAATAGAAATCTTGTTGAAGTCCCATAGTTTAGATTACCCAAGCAATTATAGTAAAACTTCTAGATAGGTAATTTAATAGACAGTTCTATTTTTGGCAGAA
>NW_023229739.1:0-846 GCF_002007445.2 Ailuropoda melanoleuca
CCCCCCCCGTCCCATTTTAGAAATGAAGAAAGTTGTTAAGTGAACAACCATGATATATTGTATTTATTTGCCATTGTTTATGGCTAAACAATATAACTTCAGATGTAGCTGTTCCATGTTAGTTTTAGCAAATTGTTTTAATGCTGATACACAGATAAAAACAACAGACCCTCTCTCTAGCAAAGGGTTTTGTTTACTATTTGATTTTGTTTATTTTCTACTTTGTAATTCAATATTTGAGGGGATATAAGGACTCCCTCTAGTGGTAAATTTAGAACTTAAAATTATTTGGTCAAGCACTACAAGCCAAGGGGATAGGATGGAACTACCCCAGACTTCTATGTCTTTTATGATCGGTTTTTGAGAACCCACCTATAACTGGCTTTCTTTGTATATTAAGGAGGGAGTATCATTAAGTGATGAAGCACATGGGCTTTGGTGGGCTCTGAGGTCTCACATCTAAATTTAAAGCCGAGCTTAACCACACTCTTGAGGGTTGGCTCGCATCAGAGTCACCTAGAGGGCTTGTGAAGACACAGCTTTCTAGGCCCCAGCCCGAGTTTCTGATTCAGGAAGTCTGGAGGGAGAGGCAAGAACATACATTTATAACAAATTCTCGGGAGATACTGAGGCTGCTGATCCAGGGACTGTAGCCAGGGTCAGAAGATGCAGGAGCAGGTGACTCCAAGGCTCCCATGTGGACCAGGTTCAGCCACTCATCGCTAGCAAAATCCAGTGGCAGAGAGAGGCGGTGAGACAAGAAAGGGATGTGTCACTGAGGTGGGCACCCGGAAGACAGCAGACTAATACCCCAAAGAGTGTCTCCAAAGTGCTGAAAATACTGCT
>NW_023229740.1:0-846 GCF_002007445.2 Ailuropoda melanoleuca
ATTAAAAAAGATATCAATAGGAGCACCTGGGTGGCTCAGTGGGTTAAGCGTCTGACTCTTGGTTTTGGCTCGGGTCATGATCTCATGGGTCATGATATCGAGCCCCATGTCAGGCTCTGCACTCAGTGGGGAGTCTGCTTGAAGATTCTCTCCCTCTGCCCATACCCTCACCCCACCCTCTCTCTCTCAAGTAAATAAATAAATCTTAAAAAAAAAAACAAAAACAAACATCAGTACATACACACATATATATTTTAATCTTGGGGCATTGTAATTTTCACTGTTATCAGGAAACAGGGTCTGAGTTATATTCAATGATACTGATATAACTGATTATATACTGATTGCTAATATAACAATCAACATAAGGAATACTTGGGGTTTAATTTTACCACAAAATAAGAGAAATCTTAGCAGAATAAAACTCCCTGGTCTTAGATCTAAGTTTTAATTTCTTTTCTTTAGTGAGATAGGGAAGGAACGTGTCTGGCTTGTTCCCAGCTATCTCCCAGCACTCAGGAGAGTGCCTGACTCATAGCAAGCAAGCATCCACAGGTGTTGCTGGTTAACTGATTGACTGACTGACTGACTGAATGAATAGATGAGCCACCAGTGGCCTGAATGAATCAATGGGTGAGCTGTGAGTGACCTCAATCACAAATGGTCCAGTCCAGATACAAATAGCCATTTTGATACATTGAGTTATTTTGCACCATAGTTCCCCCCCCTTTTTACTGAGGTATAATTGACATTGAACATTATATTAGTTTCAGGTTTACAACAAATGATTCATATGTGTATATATTATGAAATGATCACCACAATAAGTCCAGTTAGCATCTGCCC
>NW_023229741.1:0-846 GCF_002007445.2 Ailuropoda melanoleuca
TGAAAAATTATATTCCAACAAATTGGATAGCCTAGAAGAAATGGATAAATTCCTAGAAACATGATACTTCCAAAAACTGAATTAGGAAGAAATAGAAAACTTGAACAGATTGATTACCAACAATAAAACTGAATCAGTAATCAAAAAACTCCCAACCAACAAAATTCCAGGACCAGTTGACTTCACAGGTGAATTCTATCAAACATTTTGGAAGAGTTAATACCATTCTTCTCAAACTATTCGAAAAAATAGAAGAGGAAGGAAATCTTCTACAGTCATTCTACGAGGCCAGCATTACTCTGATACCAAAACCAGATAAAGACACCACAAAAAAGAGAACCATAGGACAATAATCTCTGATGAATATAGATACAAAAATTCCTCAAGAAAATACTAGCAAACTGAGTTCAACAATACATTAAAAATAATTATTCACCACAACCAAGTGGGATTTATTCCAGGGATACAAGAATGGCTCAATATTCACAAATCAATGATATCACAACAAAAAGAGAAAAGATAAAAACCATATGATGGTTTCAATGATGCAGAAAAAAACATTTGACAGAGTACAGTATCCACTCAAGATAAAACTCCTCAACAAGATAGATTTAGAGGGAACATACCTCACCATATAATAAAGGCCATAAATGAAAAACCCACAGCTAACTACCATAGTCAGTGGTGAAAATCTGACAGCTTTCCCCATAAGATTAACAAGGCAAGGACGCCCGCTCTCATCACTTTTATTTAAGATAGTATGTTAAGTCCTACACTGCAATCAGACCACAAAAAGAAATAAAAGGCATCCAAACAGAAGTAAAACTTGCACTATTTGGAGACAAC
>NW_023229743.1:0-846 GCF_002007445.2 Ailuropoda melanoleuca
TTTTCACTGAATCGTAAACCATTTTGCTGTCGGCTAGCTGGCTCTAGAACAGCGACATGCCCCTGACTCCCAAGCACCACGGAGATTTGCGTGCATGGGTTGGCTCCATCCTGGAACACAGGGCAGGGCTGACTAGACCCGGGGCAGTCTCTGCTGGGGGCGCAGGGACGCCTGGGAGCCCCTTACTCACCCCAGGTAATTGGAATCGCTGTGGCTTTGTTTGAATTCTCACCTGGAGTTACCAGTGACTTCCCCTAATTAGCGCACCCAGGTTAACTGAGGACTTATATTGTTTTTAGTACCGTATGTATTATTTTCTCGGAAGTATGCCCTGCACACGCTTTGCCTCCAATTCCCTTCCCGTGGGTGTGAGCTCCGGGGGCGGCGGCAGGTGCCGGGAAGCGGATTCGGACGGCACTGCTGCCCCCTACTGGTGGAGTCAAGCATTGTAACTGCCGCGCAAAGACTGGTTTCACACGCGCACCTTTCCCCACAGACCACGCAGCTGCTCGGTGCAGATGCGGGGAGTTTTCTGTAACACCTGACATTGGAAGGGAAGACCTCCTGGACACACGACTCCAAGGCAATGGTGGCATTGCTACTAGATTCAGGCTGGTTCCAAGAAGGGTCTACTTTTCCCTACTGCATACCAGGTAGGAAATACGGAGTGAGAAATTGCTTTTCCTGGGTACCTGACTTTGCAGTTATTTCAGATGTACTGTTTTCTTCCACACTGTGTTTTCACGTTTATCAGAGTATGTTTACCGATCAATCTGTTTAAAGCAAAAGGACCTCCAAATCCTGAGGCTAGTTTAGGACAATCTCCTACAACAGATTATGACCCAC
>NW_023229744.1:0-846 GCF_002007445.2 Ailuropoda melanoleuca
ACTTGTTTCAGATTCAAGGAAACAAAAAATAAAAAGCAAGCTTATATTATCTTACCCTTGTCAAATAATAATCAGGAGAACTAGATCCACTGTAACTATTCTGAGCTCTTTCCCAAAACATACCCTGGGGACAGCAACTCGGGATCCAATCAAAACAACTCAGGGTAATAAAGAAGACATTCAGGTGCAGAACCCGCTTCAAGGCACAAACCAACAGCAAAATCAAAAACCAAGACCAAAAAATCTGCCCCAAATCACAACCAAGCTCCAAACCAAAAGCTCTATCTACTCCCACGTTCTTGCCCCCCTGACCCACCTCTCCCCTTGCCCATCCAGGTGCTGGGAAGGGGGTGGAACACTTTCTACATCAGGCTCTTTTTTGCTTGGCAGAAACTTCTCTCCTTTCTGCTGTCAGTGACTTCTGAGGACTTCCTAGTATTGGATGTAATAGTAAGCTGTTTAGGTGTTCTAATGGCCCCCTTCAATCTTCTATATGCCATCATTGGCTCTGAGATCACCACCACCAGTGCCTTTGTGATATGAAAGTCTTGATCTTTGAAAATGCCTGGAGCCAAGATTTTTTTTCCCTCTAAGACAACTGGACTTTTTCTCCATGTTTCTGAGTTAGGGGATGGATTAGGAGGAGAGGAACGTAGGGGATTTTCTGTAGATGGAGCTGCCAGGTAACTGGCCATGTTTCTCAGGGGCCTCTAACAGTTAAGAAAAATCTTGGCCACTTTCCTGTTTGAGGTTCCTAGTGTATTTAAAGAAATGCCAAGTTAGGGTATTGAAACTTGTGGTAAAGTTTATATGTTTAAATGTAATAAGGAAATACCTTTTTAAAAA
>NW_023229745.1:0-1034 GCF_002007445.2 Ailuropoda melanoleuca
TTGTTCAACATAGTACTAGAAGTCCTTGCAACAGCAATCAGACAACAAAAAGGGATAAAAGGTATCCAAATGGGCAAGGAAGAAGTCAAAATGTCTCTCTTTGCAGATGCCATGATACTCTATATGGAAAACCCAAAAGAATACACTCCCAAACTATTAGAAGTTATAGAATAATTCAGTAATGTGGCGGGATACAAATCAATGCCCAGAAATCAGTTGCATTTCTATACACGAATAACGAGACTGAAGAAAGAGAAATTAGGGAATCCATCCCATTTACAATAACACCAAAAACCATACGTTACCTTGGAATTAACTTAACCAGAGACGTAAAGGACCTATATGCTAGAAACTATAGATCACTTTTGAAAGATATTGAGGAAGACATAAAAAGATGGAAAAATATTCCATGCTCATGGATTGGAAGAATTAANCAATTAACATAGATAAAATGTCCATGCTACCCAGAGCAATCTACACTTTCAATGCTATCTCGATCAAAATACTGAGGACATTTGTCAAAGAACTGGAACAAATAGTCCTTAAATTTGTATGGAAACAGAAAAGGCCCAGAATCTCCAAGGAATTGTTGAAAAGGAAAAACAAAGCTGGGGGCATCACAATGCCGGATTTCGAGCTGTACTACAAAGCTGTGATCACAAAGACAGCATGGTACTGGCACAAAAACAGACACATCGACCAATGGAACAGAATAGAGAACCCAGAAATGGACCCTCGGCTCTTTGGGCAACTAATCTTTGATAAAGCAGGAAAAAACATCCGGTGGAAAAAAGACAGTCTCTTCAATAAATGGTGCTGGGAAAATTGGACAGCTACATGCAAAAGAATGAAACTTGACCACTCTCTCACACCATACACAAAAATAAACTCCAAATGGATGAAAGACCTCAATGTGAGACAGGAATCCATCAAAATTCTAGAGGAGAACNGATTCCTAGAGAACATAGGCAGCAACCTCTACGACATTGGCCAAAGCAACCTTTTTCATGACACATCTCCAAAGGCAAGAGAAA
>NW_023229745.1:1042-1173 GCF_002007445.2 Ailuropoda melanoleuca
TGGGACTTCATCAAGATAAAAAGCTTCTGCACAGCCAAGGATACAGTCAAAAAACTAAGAAGCAGCCCACGGAATGGGAGAATATATTTGCAAAGGACACTACAGATAAAAGACTGGTATCCAAGATCTAC
>NW_023229746.1:0-846 GCF_002007445.2 Ailuropoda melanoleuca
CGGCAGGGGCTGAACAGGCTCCTGCCCCCGTGGGCCCGGGGAGGTGGCGCGGCCATGCAACAGCCAGCACGCGGGGTCGGCCCAGGGCCACAGGCGCATGCACCCTGGACCGCGGGGCACCCTTCCCGGGGGAGGGGGGCAGCGTACAGGCCTGGATGTCCGCAGGTCACACGGGAAGGGGACAACAGGGAGATGAGCCCTTTGCGAAATGGCCTGGAAAGTCATGGTCAGATCTCTGGACTTCATCTTAAGGGCGCCAGGAAGCCACGGGGTCGGGAGCGGTTGGAGGGGGGGGGAAGGGGGGTGAGGTCTTGAGCCAATTATTTAAAAAATAGTGTGACACATCCCTGTGTGAGTGTGCATTAAACAAACACCAGGAATGAAACATTATCTATTGAGAACGTAGTAACCCATCTCAAAAACTCCGAAGAGATCATCTGGAACATTATTAGTTTTGCATTGTGCACCTTCATTTCAAAGTCTCATTCGTTAACATTTTCACTGAGCTACACAACCACATTAACCAGGGTGTATTGTTTTCAGTCATTGGTCCCCTCTGTTTATTCTAAACCACTTTGTTTTACTGAAGTTCTTCATTTGGATTTTTTTTTAAAGATTTTATCTATTTATTTGAGATAGAGCGAGAGTGAGCAAGTGAGAGAGCACAAGGTGGGGAGCAGAGGGAGATTTTTTTTTTTCCTCCTTGCCAGAGTGCTCCCCTGAGTAACGTTGTCCTCAAAGAGAAGCATCATTTCTGAGTCTTTGCAGGTTTGAAGAAAATGTCTTTCTGGGGCACCTGGGTGGCACAGCAGTTAAGCGTCTGCCTTCGGCTCAGGGCGTGATCCC
>NW_023229747.1:0-846 GCF_002007445.2 Ailuropoda melanoleuca
ATGAGGTATGTTATTCAATTTTACCTTGTAAAATAATTAAATTGAATTTCTGACACTGTGAATAATTAAGTACTAGGATACGGAAGGACAAATGATTCAACAGTTGACTGGGATGATTTAAAATATCACCAACATTGAAAAATGAGTTGTAAAATATTAAAAAATAAAGGCATTTTTATTATACCACTATAATAAAATGTGACTTGATCTAAATATTATCATTCACACTCAAAAATTCTTAAGTTCTGTTAAGTCCAACTGAACACAAGGCTTAGACTGTACAGGAACTGAAGAGACATAAATAACATATGCTAAACTATGAAACACATAATCACCAATCTTCTTGCTAGTTCCTAGGTATATGTGATGGACTGGTTGACAGTATGATTAAGTACTCACCACCTAAATTCAGCCTAAAGTCTCTATTATCCCCTACCAGTACGCAGGCTAAAATCAGACAACGTGAAAGTCATTCCTTTCTACTAGAAATTTTTCAATAACCACTGGAGCTCTTTAAAAATGAAAACTATACTGAGAAGAATAACACACTAATCTTTTAAGATTACACTATATATTAGCTATAGAATTTAACCTAGTCATTGGCAAACAAAATGCAAAAGACAGATAGGAGCAGGGGGAGGGGAAGGAAGAGTTAATGTAAAGGAACGTAGTCTGGAGCTTGGAACACTGTGCTGGGATGACCTAATCGAGGTACTTCGAAGAAAGCTCTGGCATAGGACCACATTGTATGACTGCATGAGTCCCCATTCATAATGTAATCTACATAACTGGTATCTGTTGGAAAAACTCTCTCTATATTAAAATGCTAACATGTCTTTTGAGATG
>NW_023229748.1:0-1567 GCF_002007445.2 Ailuropoda melanoleuca
TTTTCTCAAGTGAAGAAAATTAGAAACAGTTCCTGAAAAATTGCCATTGGGATCAGCTACTTTAATTTACTGCACATATTCTTTGGATGATACTTAGAATGTGCAAGTTACGATGCTATGCAGGAGAGAGGCACAAAATGTGAAACCAAGCACCCTTTCCTCCCATAGCTCACCACCCAGTGGGAGGCTGGGTGTTTTAAGGAAGGGACTTCCCGCTGGCAGAGAAACAGAGTGAAGGCCCTGAGGGGGACCACATAAGGGGAGATCTTGTATAGCATGCTTAGAAATGAAGACGTTGATTTGGCTGAAGATGAATCTGCATGGAGAAATAAAGAGAGGAAAGGTAGAAGAGGGGCTAGGCATTGGAGTGAGGCTGAGAAGAAAGCCTCGATCCAGATTATAGGATTTGGAACATCAGGCTTAATGTTTGGGTGTTGCGTCCTAAACAATGGAGGACCACTGGGGGCTTTGCAGGGACAATGACCATTGTGATCAAATCTCTCTCTTTCATATTCACTGCTGAGGAGGTCTTCCGTTTAGAAACTCAGAGATTATTCAGGAGACCTTTAACAGCATCCTCAGTGTCACCTAAATTTTGTGAGGACACGGTGGTTTTAAAACTAACAAAATCACAACAGAAAAGGTGGGAATTACATTGAAAACCTGTATTTCCACTTCAAGAAGCTATGTGCTTAGTCACGGTTCTTCTTAGCACAGGCGCGGTGTAGAATTTGTCTTGGTGTGTCCCCCACCTGCTGTACCACCAGCCCCCCTCACCCCTGCATCCCCATGCATTCATCTTCCATCACAGCCCCACCAGGAAGAAGAAAACTAGCTCTCGACCCTCACCTACCCCGTAGTTGACTTAACTAACGCTTTCATGGAAGTGAGGGGCAGGGTATTATATAAAATTAATGTCGGAATAAGTGGAGGACTCCTGCGGGTGTGATTCACGAGGGGCAGAGTTTAATCTTCTTTCCCTTTCCTCCCTCACCAGTGCAAACTCCACGTGATTGTTTCTCCATGAAATTCTTGGGAACCAAAAATCTTTCAGTGCCACAGTTGGACTTGAAATAACAAATAGCCAAGGAAGGAAAAAAACCTCGAACTAAATTAGTACTCAGATGTAATGGCCAATAGTGTAGAATAGTGTATCCATCAGGTTCTAGCAGGAGAGAGATGGCATGCTCAAATTAGGATCATTCCATGCGAATTTAATAAATTTAATAAAAAGACTATTTACAGAGTTGTAGGGAAGCCATAAGGGTTACTGCAGCATCCTGAGCTAATAAAAGCACAGCTGTTCCCATTTCTATGCCCAAGAGAGGAGGGGAAGGAGCAGTTACCGAACCCAAAATGAGAGAGTCCTACAGAGAGGGACGTCACGAGAGGAACTCAGACCTTTAGACAAGGGGCACCACTGGTCCAAGGTGACTGAGAGGAAGCCAGAGGAATAAATACAGCGATCTCACTTTTATCCCTCTCTTCACTCTTTTCTCCAGGCCTCCCCATTGGCTGAACTCAACCAGAACTGGAGGGCAAGGTGGGGGGGGGGGGGGGCCCATCG
>NW_023229749.1:0-846 GCF_002007445.2 Ailuropoda melanoleuca
TATGAGTATGTATACATTTATGTATGTGTGTATATGTATATGGTGAACTAGGCAGGCCTAAAATCTGGTTGTGAAATAGAAATGGAGGAAATTAAAATTTCCTACCCCTGGGCCGCTCAACCTTCTCCCCCACCAAAGAGTGTCGAGGCCTTTGAGTAAAACCCACTGGCTTCAATCATGATCTCTGTTGTCTCCCTTCTTTTTCCTTTAATTTTCAAAGTTTTATTTACTAGATACATGTGATTAATATACCAAGAAACAATCAACATACAACTAGCTGTGGGTAGCTGTGGGCATTGCTCTCTATGCATATGATCCCCTCAGATACACAAGAATCTACCAGTACCCAGGTGAAGAGAGTTGGCACATGCTAAAGTCTCTAAATTCGCAAGCAGTTTTTCCTGGAACCTTTGGCCCAGATCACAGAAGTCATGAACAGATCCTGAATGTGATCCTAGGTATGTCTGAAATATTTCAGGCCCATCAAATAGTGTATAAAATGACGAACTGAACACCCATGTGCCCACCATCAGCATGAGAATAAAACATTGTAACTGTAACAGAGGGCCTCTGCTTACCCCTTCTTTAACTGCATTCCTTCTGCCTTCACCACACCCCCTCTCTCCACCACCCCTTCAGGTAATCACTTTTCTGGATTTGTGTGATTGCCGGCAGCCTGCCATCATTTTCCAAAGGCCATAGGGTGTAATTTGGTTTGTATGAACTTTAGATTCAGTTACTCAGCAAGGAGAATTCCCACTTCTTTTGGATATTCTGCCTTGGATTATCACCAAGTTCCTTTTTTATCAGTTGATCTGACCCTCTGTAGATAATTTAAACTAGGCT
>NW_023229750.1:0-846 GCF_002007445.2 Ailuropoda melanoleuca
TCTGGACATTTTAGGGCCCAGCTATCAGCAGGACTGGCTGATGGCTGTGAAGTGGACTCGCGACAGGTTCGAACTTTTATTTTCTGCATTTCAGGTAGTTTCCAGAAAGTTAAGGCCCCCAGATCCAATGTCAATGGGGGCAAAAAGCCTGCCTCGTCTCTGCACAGGTGACGCTGTCTGCTCGGGGAAGCGTGTGGGCTCCCAAACCCCAGCCCCTCTCAGGGCACAGGCCCCACTTACCCAGTCCACTATGAGGGTCCTGCTCACGTCCAGCCGCTGCTGGAGAAGCTTGGCTGCGATGGCCACGGAGTTAAAGTAACAGAAGCCCCTGCAGGCGAGAGGACGGACGGGGAAGACGGGCTGTCACCAGTCGTCACACAACGCGGGCCGGACCGGCTGCAGTCCCGAGAGTTCAGGAGCGTCTGGTCAATGCCCGGCTCCCTCACCCGATGCTACCGATTGACAGGCCCCCCACGTCCCCCACATGCACACCGTGGTGCTGTGGCGAGAAGCCCGTTGCACGGTGTACTGGCACGCCGCCCTCCCTGGCCCAGAACTAGGCAGCCGCTCACCGGCCGGCCTCCGCAGAGGAATGAGGGCACATATTTGACCTGCTTCCTGCCTATCCGTCTAGGCTCTCAGATGTGTGACAGTGGGGCACACATCACTCCCGTGAGTAACTCTGCTGTCTTCTTCAAGAAGGTGCAAAAACAAGCTAACAACGGCATTCAAGTAAGACCGAAAATCTAACTCCAGTGTTCCCTTTGCCTGAATTACCGCAAAAACAGGGAAATTTGGGTGGTTTTGTTTTGGGAACCCAGGCATGCAACCTGCAAGCCCCCCCCC
>NW_023229751.1:0-846 GCF_002007445.2 Ailuropoda melanoleuca
TTAACGTCATTCTGATGTACAAGCAAAAGCCAAGTAAAAATGATGGGAAAAGATATTTCATTCAAATGAGGACAGACAACTGAGAACATACTATGAACATGCTCTTTAACCCTCAAGTCAGAGAAGTTTGAGTGACTTCTAAGCCCATGGAATTACAAAGTGCTGGAGACCAGTTCTGAACGCAGCAGATTGAACCCAAAAATCCATACACTTGACCATTAAGCTATTCCACAGCAAGAAGACTTGGAGCACCATAAGTGTTTTGACTCAAGTACGTATTTTATCGCAGTGGAAGTGGCCGGAAATGAGGCTAGAGGTAGGTGGGGACTAGATCCAGAGAGACCAGCATACCGTGTAAGAAGTGCAAATCCCATCCTGAAGGTCAAGTAGATATACAGGACAATCTTCAGCATAGAGTCACAGGACAGACAGACAGATACTCAAGAGTGTTCACTGCATGCCAGGCACTGCTCTAAGCAGGTACGCCTCATCTAACCATGGAAATAACCCCTGGAAGTAGATACAATGATTATCTCTAATTGTAAAAGTGAGGCACAGACTGGTTAAGTGACTACCTCAAGATGGCACAGCTAGCTAAGTGGAAGAGCCAGGCTTCCAACCAAGCAGTCCAGCTATAGAAGCTCTACTCTTTACCACTCTGCCATCCCGCCTGCAGGTCAACCATGGAAAATCACTCTGGTTCTGAATGTGTGCTGGATGGACTGGAAAGCAGCCAGAATGGAAAAGGCAGGGACGGTATCATTTCCTCCATATTCCTTAGGCAAGCAATCAAACTCAGAGAAGTTAAGAGATGTTGCCCTAAATGACACGATATGTGTCAGAGTT
>NW_023229752.1:0-846 GCF_002007445.2 Ailuropoda melanoleuca
TCTAAAACAAGAAGGGATATAACATTTAAAACCTGAAAGACAAGCCCTCTGTCTAGGGCACAAGACACCTTAGAGAGAGATTGGTACAAGACGCCTCCATAGAGGAGGGAGCTCAGACAGGGTCCCGGGAACCAAGGTAAGGACTTTGTATTTAATTCTGGTGTAATGGTAGCTGTTAAAGAAATTTTCCCCAACATTTTATCATGAATTTTTCATAGAAAAACGTTGTCAGAGTTGCACAACAAATCTTCAAATGCCCACTACCTAGATTCTACAATTAGCATTTTTGCTACATTTGCTTTGTAGCTTATTATCCATTAAGCCATCCGTCTGTCCACCCATCCATCCACCTTATTTTTTGACACATTTCATGGTAAGTGGAAGTCGCTTACATGAACACTTTATCCAAATATTGCAACATGCATGTCATTAATTGGAGTTCAATAATTGTTCACAATTCTCAAGGAACATTTCCATGACGTGAAGTCATGAATTTTAGGTGTGTCATTCAAGAACATTAAGAGATTTTTAACCAGAGGGGTAACTTAACCAGACAGGCATTTTTTCGAGATTATTCCAGCTTGGGGTAGTTAATGTCTAAGGAGTATGAAGAAGGGAGATTGATGAGAGAGATCAGTTGAGAGCTATGAAGATAGTTTTGTGGAGAAAGATGGTGAGGGACTCAGTGGTGGCCGAGACAAGTGGATAGATTTAGGAGATGTTTTAAGAGTAATATGGACAGAACGTAGTGATGGGTTTGTTTGGGGGTGATGAGGGACAGGCAGGGTCAGATTAACTCCCAGGTTTCTGAGTGGTGGTGCTGCCATCGTCTGAAACGAGCCAGAC
>NW_023229753.1:0-846 GCF_002007445.2 Ailuropoda melanoleuca
AAAAAAAAAAAAGTCATCAGATGAAGAAAATACAATTTATTTTTTACTATCAGGTATAAATTTTCATGTTTAATTCAACTTTAGAAGTTATACAGTAATGTTTTTTTTCAATTGAGAAATATTGCTTTTAGGTAATAAGCTTTTAAATATACTCTATAAAGTAGACACAAGTTCTTTATGTGTCTTAAAAATTATTAGATTATATCTATCAATATTTGTTATGTTAGAAATTAAAACAAATTTAAAATATTTATTTATTAATTTGTTTAAAATAGCAACAGTAGGGGTACTGGCTCAGTTGGTGGAGCTTGTGACTCTTTGGTCTTGGGGTTGTGAGTTTGAGCCCCATGTTGGGTGTAGAGATTACTGAAAATTAAATAAAATAGCAATAGTAAACCCATTTTATGTTAACATAAATGTGTTATGAAAAATATATATTAGTTTAATATGTTCTCAAAAATTCTTGGAGTAACATTGTTTTACATTTTTGCAAATCTCTTTAATGTCTGACTTACTAGACCACAGCTGAATTCTGCAACTGTAGTCTCTTGTGATGTGTTGTTTGAAATACATGACACATACATGTAGTTGGAAAAGGAAGCATGCTTTAATAGCCTTTTCAGATAATTGTGGTAATTTTTGGTAATACACCAAAAGTTGACAAGTAGTAATCTTATCAGTGAAGTGAGTTTATCAGTGAACTTTTCATACTTTGTTAAATTAAAATCCATTGGTCTTAGACTGTATTCATGCCTTCATTCACTTCCTGTTTGAGGATGTGAGGGTTCCTTGTTCTTTGAATGAATCTTTTACCCATGCATGATACCATATTATCAGGTAGTGGTC
>NW_023229754.1:0-846 GCF_002007445.2 Ailuropoda melanoleuca
TTTTTGTAGTTCCTTCCTGTTCTTTTCTCCTTTTGTTTTCTTCCCTTGTGGGTTGGTGACTTTCTTTACTGTTATGTTTAGACTTCTTTCTCATTTTCTTTTGTATATCTGCCATAGGTTTTTGCTTTGTGGTTACCATGAAGTTCAGATATAACGTTCTGTATATATAACAGTCTATTTGAAGTTAATAGCATCATAAGTTTGAGTGCATTCTAAAAACTCAACATTTTTACTAGCCCCCAACATATGTTCTATTTTTGATGTCCTATTTTATATCTTTTTACTTTGTGTACCCATTAACTCATTATTATAGTTATAGTTAATTTTACTTCTTTTGTCTTTTAGCTTTTGTATTAGTTCTTTAGTTAATCCACTACCTTTCCTATATATTTGCATTTACAAGTGAGGTTTTAACTTTTATGTGTTTCCTTGTTACTAGTTAGTGCTTTTTCTTTTCAGCATCAATAAATCCCTTTAACATTTCTTGCAAGGCTGGTTTAGTGGTGATAAACTCCTTCAGTTTTTGTGTGTGTGGAAAACTCTTTACCTCTCCTTCAATGCTGAACGATAATCTTGCCGGGTAGAGTATTCTTGGTTGGAAGTTTTTTCCTTTCAGTGCTTTGAATATATTATATATCTTTTGGTTTGCAAAGTTTCTGCTGAAAAATCAGCTGATAGTCTTATGGGAGTTTCTTTGTATGTAACAAGTTATTTTTCTCTTGCTGCTCTTAATATTATTTTTGGCTTTAACTTGTGGCATTTTAATTATAATGTTCTTAT
The DNA here is from genome assembly GCF_002007445.2 of Ailuropoda melanoleuca. Lineage (NCBI taxonomy): Eukaryota > Metazoa > Chordata > Mammalia > Carnivora > Ursidae > Ailuropoda > Ailuropoda melanoleuca. The sequence continues at coordinate 781 of NW_023229754.1, forward strand.
AACATTAGATTATGGATTATGGATCTCTTTGGGTTCATCTTATTTGAGACTGTTCTTTGCTTTCTG
>NW_023229755.1:0-846 GCF_002007445.2 Ailuropoda melanoleuca
AACGTTTCCATAGCAACTGAGATAAAGGAGTATATCTTATTTAGATGGAACTGTGGGTGAAAACAATCCCTGATGTCAAAAGAAAAATACGTTCACATACGTGTTGCACACATCAAAGGTAATCAGTGAAACAACACAAATCAAACGTAGACCTTCAAAACCACCAGAAGAGGAAAAAAGGAAAGTCAGATAATATCACAGGATAAAAGTCCAAAAAATGAAGATAAACAATTCATATGAAAGCATGGTCATTAAAAAATGTGAAGCCACTCTTGGATTTCATTGAAAAAGTTGAGTAATAAGTCAATGACTCACCCAGGATATGTTCATCTCCTGCTCCGGGGTAAGTTTCCAGAACTATGAGGCCAGAGCTGGAGGAAGGGGAAGGAGCAGAGCAATCATGAGAAATAGGGTCTGTCCTGATGGTCCCCCCGGAAGCTTTGCCTAGAAATCCACACATAGTAGCTGACAGCCAGCCACAGGGTGGGAGAATGTCTCTGACCCTTCAAAGGGGCCAAGGGGATTCCCCTATCCCTGATGTAACCCTGGGGATTTAAGAGAAGCATGCTTTTCATTGCGGAGAGTAAATATTCCTATGTTATTGGTTTCTTACAATTTACAGGTTTCTTTGATTTAATAGCAGACAGATAAAAAACAAGCCAAAGTCCAACTGAGAAAGAGCTGGTTAAACAAATCTTAGCATAGCAAGGATAACATGCCACGCCTTTGGCCATTATTAAACATGTTACATTTGAAGTTTCTGATGTCTGGGATTTGTTTATTATTTGCTTAAGTTTGTTTGTTTAAGTAATTTCTACACCCAGTGTGGGGCTCGAACTCATGACC
>NW_023229756.1:0-846 GCF_002007445.2 Ailuropoda melanoleuca
TGTCTCTCTGTCGCATAAATAAATAAAATCTTAAAAAAAAAAAAGATCTATATATTTAAGATGCATTTTACTGTGTCTTTTTTAACCCAATACAAAATTAAAATAATCAAATGTAGGGAATGGTTTACTAGCATATTCCAAGGGTGACCAGTGAGGGTTTTTAGGATCATTACAAACTCATGGATTTAAACATATTTGATGTATTTTAATCCATTGAAATTATTATTCTATTTATGCTTTATTTTTCCCATCTTTGACCAGGGTTCAAGGTAGCTACTGGGTCATTTGCAATCCCAGAAATATTTGTAATTTCCTCATTTTCTAATATTAGAAAATGTTTCAACTCATTTTGTACATTTTCTATCCAGATATGAAAAATAACCATTTTTCCAAGAATCCAGGGCCCTTTTACTATTAAATCATATTAAAAGTTCTAAACTGGGTACCAAGAAATCTAATTAATTTCTTTAAACACTTTTAAAGAAGAGAATAAAGAGCCATGATTTGCCCTATCAGATACCAAGACTTATTAAGAGATATAACATCAAGACCATGTGGTGCTGGCTCAGAGAGACGAAGTGATCAGTCCGATAGACTGGATTGTTCAAAACAAACTTATATACAGCACTCAGATGTATAACAGAGATAGCACAGCAGGTAAGTGGAAAAAGGAAGGGAACCGATGGCTTATTTAGAAAAATAAATAAGTGGATCCCTACTTCACATAATAGACAAAATTCAACTCCAGTTGGGTTAATGACTTAAATGTCAAATAAATTCAAATGCCTTAATAGAAATCATATTAGAGGGGCGCCTGGGTGGCACAGCGGTTAAGCGTCTGCCTTC
>NW_023229757.1:0-1290 GCF_002007445.2 Ailuropoda melanoleuca
TTATTTTATTGTACAGGCCTAGGAGTGTACCTTAGCTCTGCTGCTCCCCAGAGCTCCCACGCAAGTGCAGTAGCCTCCGTGATGTACACGGTGGTCACGCCCATGCTGAACCCCTTCATCTACAGCCTGAGGAACAGAGACATAAAGACGGTTCTAATGAGAATCTCTGGGATGCTATCTCTAAAAGGGACAATTATCCTGGTGTCGAAGAAGTGCTGATGATTACGGGGCCCAGAGCCTGAGCCAAATTTTGAGGTTCTTGGTCAGATTGTGGAATTTAGAACATGCCTCTTCTAATTTTTTCCTGGAATTACTTTTTTTATTTCAACCTCTCTGCATAATTTACATAATTCACTTTATTAAGCTTTGTGAAAACTCTGATACCCAAGAGATCTCCCCTTTGTCTTTTCCCCACACTATCAATGTCATTCCTAACCTCAGATGTGAAATATTTGGACATTCTCCCTTACTCAAATGACAGTATGAATCTGTTAAGAATAATTTCTTCTTAAAGTATATCAGAGTAAGTATTATTTCTTTACTTTGACTGAATACTACTCCTATGAGAATCTAATCTTGGCCACTGCAGCTATTTACATAAGTTTATAACAGAGAAAAATCTGAGACCATGTGCTTCACTCTTGTGAACATCATTCCTNTTGTGAACATCATTCCTTTGTATATCACTACCTTCGCTGCTCTTCCTACAAATGCACACTTTGACGTACTGGTGGTTCTAGCTGATCATGGGGACTTTTCTACACATGAGGATCCTGTTATTATACAGCTTATGTCCACCATGCCTCCCATGGTCATTGGCAGAATAAATGATAATAAAATACACATCTCCAAGTGGAATTTTCATAGAAAGACAAATATGGAAAAAAATTGATTGATATAACATGGCCTTAGAATCACATTTGACTTCAAGGATGATGAAGCAAAATATTAAATTGTACACTGTTTACTATACAAAAAACTTCTTTCTCAGGCACTTCATCTGCCTATTGAATTATGGAATATCAGATTCCAGCTGGAAGGTGTATTCATTAAGATGAAAGACTGGTGGCATTTTGGGGTTTTATTAANGTTGGGGTTTTATTAAATTATCTTCTGGATTCTGGTTGAAAATTTCCAGTGCTACATATAAATATCATCCCTTTCATTTTCCTAAATGAATTATCTCCCACTCATTTGACATTTTTCTGTAACCTCTAAATGGGCAGCAAGTGAATAACGTCAGTATCATCCACTGTATACATATCATCATCATAACCACAGGATGACTCA
>NW_023229758.1:0-846 GCF_002007445.2 Ailuropoda melanoleuca
AAAAAGTTCCATCTCCACTCTCTCATTTACAGATTACAACAGCCTCGGAAGTGAATGAGTCAGGCTAATACCCTCTGCTCACAGATGAGCCAATACTATGGCTCAGATAGGGACAGAGCCCTGTCCAGACGCATAGGATAGGAAGGACCTCTGCTCTCAAAGAACCTGTGGTCTAGTCGAGGATGGCAGGGATGCAGGCGGGTGGGACTGACAATACATGCTGTGGCAAGAATTATAAAAAGTAATCACGACGATATATACATAAAGTATAAATACATTCTATATATTTATAATTTATGTAGTAAAATCTGTGTAACCTATCTAACTCATTATTTATATAACAGATTAAACTTTATTTATTTGTTAATAGATAAAACTTTAAATAGGTGGTCAGGGAAGACTTCTTTGAGGAGACGACATTGGATTTGAGACATAAGGAAAAGGGGAGAATACTTTCCAGGCAGAGAAAACAGCATATGTCAAGGTCAAGGTCAAAGGTGGGAAAGGGTCCAGCAAGTACTAAGAACAGGAAGGAAGCCAGAGTGGCTGAAACAGAGGGAGCGCCACAGCATGAGGTAGGAAAGGCCGGCAAGGCAAGCACCACATTGTGTTGAGGAATTTATGCTTACTTCCAAGAGCAATCCTGATTTAATCTGGCTTTTATAAAGATCAACCTTGACACCATGGAGAGCAGACTATGTAGGACAAGGATGGAAGCAAGAGAACCAGCTGGAAGCTTTGCCGTGGAGATAATGGGGCTTGGCCTGGGATGGAGTCAGTGGGGATGGAGAGAAGGGAGCAGGCGCTATTAGCTGATCTGGATTTCCTGACTCCCAGGCCCAGGCC
>NW_023229759.1:0-12537 GCF_002007445.2 Ailuropoda melanoleuca
AGCTTGGGGAAGCACCTAGAGCCAGTAGGTCCACGGACCTCTGGTTTCCATAAGGACTGGAGCCCAGCTGCCCAGGTGTTTGGGGAAGGAAAGATGGGGCCGTGGAGGCGCTCTAGGCCTTCCAGCTTCTGGCCTACAGGGAGGCCCAACCAGACCCCATAAGGCAAGCTCCTTCACGGACTCCTTGAGTCTGTCTCCAGAAGAATCTTGCACCTGGGCTTGGGAGCCAGAGGAGTCCTGCGCAGGTCTACTTTGTGGAGACCCCAGGAGCTGAGTTCAGAGGTCCCGAAATTATGCCCTTCAGTGGGTTGGCCCGGGGACCAAGGATGCGCCCCACAGCCCCGGGGCAGCAGTGCCAAGTGCAAGGAGAGGGTGTGCTTCGTGGCCATGCGGGGGCCTGGAGCCTGCCAGCGGGATCCCAGCAGCTTGGCCCAGGAGCCCCAGGGGATGGCTGCCCCTTCCTCCCCCACCTTCTTCTTGGAACCTTGGCCCTTCCAGCCCCCGGACAAAGGACTGAATTCTTGACTCATTCGCATATGACAAAAATCTGTGGGGAGGGTTTTCCCAGTATGAGTTTTCTGATGACAATGCTGGGGAAGGATTTTCCGCTTGGACTTTAAAACTGGCATCTGTCTCCTCAGCATGAGGACTTCCGTGTTCACTAAGGAACAAGGGATCGCTGAAGACTTCCCTTCATTCATTTCACTGGGAGCGTTTTATTAGGGTGAATCCTCTCCTGTCCTGCAAGTGTGCCCATGGGCGATGGGATGACCGTGTTTCATCCTTGCATTTCCTCTAGAGCCGTGACCATCTGGTATACCCCAAGACGGCCCTACTCCTAGTCAAACCCATCCTGCCTTCCTTTCTGTCTCAAGGGATGATGCCCACTCTTTGCGTTCTGTGTAGGCGAAGGCTGGGGCTCCACCTGAAGGTTCTGCCACCAGGATTACAGTAGGGCTAGGTGTTTTCCCCAGGTGGGTTCCCTGGGGGATAACAAGGGATAATTTATGGCTGAGGGCTCTATTTCACTGATTACAGACACAGGGTTTCTACCCTGTCTAAATTCTCTGGTGTTCATACAGGTGAGAGCTCCGGTTAGAGGCTGTGTCGTGTGCATTTCAGACATAGGTGTCCCCGCGTGAGTTGTCCTGTGAGCACACAAGACGACTAAATCCGCAGGCTCTTCCATGTTGCCAGCATTGACCGCTCTCTCACAGTTGGGATACTCACACGCCGACTAAGGTCATGGCTCTGAACGAATACTTCCCCACCTAGGTGACATTCATATCGGTTCTGTCCTGTGTTACTGCGCCCATGTGGCTGAAGGGAGAGATGTTCACCGAGAGCTTGTCCTCGGGGATTCTGGACAGAGCGCTTCTGTCTTGGGGACTTCTGGGTCAGGAGCCAAAAAGCGCTCGGGCTCAAGTGTCTCCCGCATTTATTATGCCTGTAAGGTTCCTCTCCAGAGGGAGGGTTTGCTGTGTGCAAGGTGAAGGCTCTGGCTGAGATCTTCCCACCCTTTCTCACGTTTACAGGGTCTCTGCGGTGTGAGTCCTCTCGTGTCATCGAGGGTCAGCTCATTGAACTACAGGCTTTCACGGGTATGTTTGGCGACATTTCTGTGGTTTGCTTTCACAGAGCACCTCGCACTCAGTGCCTCCCTTTCTTACTTTTCCCGGAGCCCAGAGAATGTACAGGAGGTTAGATGAGAAGGAAGTGTTCAAAGGACTGTCACTGGGGGTGGGCGGGCAATTCCCCACGGGTGTCAGAAGGTGTCGGGAAAACCCTCCGCTCACTGACATCCGCGGGTGACATGACCCTGGTCCTGCTCTCTCACTGGCCTGGCTCCTCTCCACGCTGACTGACGCCTAGAGCAGGCAGCCCCCCTGGACTCGAGACTCTGGCAAACCGTCCTCCTTCCCCGCACACGCCTCCTCCTGGCTTCGGATGGGAAATCACGTCTGATGCGCAGAGCCGAGAAGCTGTCTGTGGACAACAGGGTACGTGGATGTCGGTTCTGGGCTGCGAGCTGTGTGGGATCTTCCACGCCAGGGCGGGAGGAGGAACGAGGAGGACAAGCACAGGGAAGAGCAGCTGGACCCCGGGGAGTACGGAGGGTCCTTCCTCAGAGCGGGAACAACAACGACCGCCTCGGGCTCAGAGACATTTGGGGGTGGCGGGGTGCTGCGCAAGCAGAAGCCCAGAACTCTGGTTCCCAGGGTCGGTGTTTCCTGCGCTCCCTGCCGCTGGCCCAGGGCAGCAGGTGTGCGGTGCCGAGAAGCTGCTTAGAAACTGTGGAGCTCAGCTCTGCACGTCCGTTCGGTGCCCGAGCGCGGGCTGCTCCGCACGGCTCCGAGCGGCGAGGGCGCCAGGCAACGGTGCTGCGCGATGTCGACCCCCTCGTGGGATGGCAGAGCGGAGAGAAGCACAGAAAGACGCGTGTTCTCAGCTAGCTGCCAATGCTCGAGAGCGTCTGAGTCAGGGTGGAGGCCGCTCTGAATAACTTTCTATCCGAGCAGCAGAGGCTGCCGGGGCCCCGTGGACACGGCCGGCCGGCGACGTCCAGCGTCTCGGCTCCGTACAGCCTCCTCTGCGATGTGCCTGGCAGGACCCACTCTTCTCGGGGAGGCCCAGGGCCGCGTCCTCGAGGGTCACTGATTCCTAAAACCCCGGGGGCGCCCTGCTTCACCTTGCCCCTCCCCCACCACGTCTGGGGCTAAGGTGGAGGCTGACGGCCAGGGGAGGGGGGGCAGCCGTGTGCGTGCAAAGCTCGGATCGAGCTGCGGCGGCGTCCCGCGTGCCTCTGAGCTGACTCGGCCTGTGCCTTCCGCCCGCGTCACCGACATACGCACGCTCCGAACGCACAGCCGGTTCGTTATAAAGAACACCCGCCGAGGTGTGTGTGCTGCAAAGAGCCTGGACGTTGCAGGACGGAAACTTGATTCTGACTTCCGCCTGAGCAATGGTACCTTTTATTTGCTTGGGACTCATACATAACTGCCCTCCCTCCACGTTTCATTCCACCCGCAAACTACCCACCAGGCAGGTAAAGTCCCGGTCTGCCACTTGTCCGCTGTGACTGTGGCACATCGTCGCCCCTTGCAATCCCCGTTCTCACGTGTGAGGTGGCTGAACATGCTCTCGAGGATGTTGAGAGAGAAAGCGAATGATGGGGAAGGTGCTTCTTCCATAGGAACAAACCAACGGTCAAGACACGGCCCAGGTGTGCTGTTCGGGAAGATGCCAGCAAAGCTTGAGGCAACGTCAGCGTTCCGCATGACCGAGCAGGCTTTACACCGATGGGGGGGTTGGGAGGGCAGCCTGTGTCATCTCCACACAGAGCAGGTGCTCCTCGCCAGGGGTGGGGACAGACAGGTGGGGCTGCCAGCCCTGGGGCTCCGGGGTCGGCAGTGCTGGAGGCCAGTCCCGGCCGGAACCTCCATGTGAAATGGGGGCTCTTGTTCCCCCCTCGTTTCTCTGCGACCTCACAACCCTAGTTATTCTGGTCTGTGTAGAGCTTCATCCTGCCTCCCTGCTCACAGATTAATGGAAGCCTCTCAAGGGGTTCTGTCTCTCTAGTCCCTGGAAATGGCTACGGTTTTCTAAATTTGACTCTACCACTCTCCTCCTCCTCCGTGCGCTGCTTACCTCAGGAAACTACTTTCTCTAGACTGCTGCCAGTTTGTGAGAAGACGCGGGTCACAAAGGGCACAGAGGGGGGTCATTTGGACCAGGGATGAAAAGAAGTATTCTGGGTACATGCTCGAAGTTTCCCAAATGTTCAATTGTACCCTGAGAAAACAAAGTGGGAAAAAAATGAAAGCAAAACTATGTACTGCCGTTTGGGTCCAATCGTATAGAAATGCTTCTCCTCTTTGTCCCGCTCCCCCGCTCCCGCACATCTGTCCTGCCTGTACCTGTCACGCTGACTGACTGGCCTCCCCTGCTGAGACACCTGCCTCCTCAGCGGGACCACGAGTGCTGGTCCTACTTGTCTCTCCCACCTGTGTCCGTCACGTGCCTGAGCTCACTTTGGTCTCGGTCTTGGTTAATGAGTGAATTCCTCCCCACCAAAGCCGTGGACGATGCGAGAAATACGATCTCTCCTATTCCCTCTTCACAAACACAGCCCTTGTGGAACCTGGAGTGCGTTAGTGTAAGTATTGGGGTGCAGATTATTTCCACATTATTCCTTGACTCCCATAACCTTCACAGAGATGCTGGGTGACAGGACTAAATTCAGAGCCATGGGTTCCTCCTGGATGCGCTTAGAAGCCTCTATTCTGTTGGTGATATTTCCCATCCCCTGGAAACAGTAGTGCAGGGACAGAGCTAGTCCCTAGTCCTGGTGAACACATTGTTGAGAACTCAGTGGCCACCTAATCCTCTCCATCCTCACTCTCAGACGGTGTGCACTCCAAGCAGGAAAATCTTGGAAAGATAAGCTGTAGGAAGCGAGTCTTGTCTATGATTCTCAGACCTATCAGTCATGAACCCCCAAGCTTTCATGTGGGAGTAGCCATACCACCACCTGGTGCAGAGTGATTCAAGAGAAACAGGGAGAGCTCTTGTCCTCTAGTCGAAGCTAGGAGGTGTCGGCTTCTCCTGCTCATATGGGATACGTTAGCACACCGAATTTCCTTATAAGGAAGTGAGTGTCTCGGTGTTTAATAAGTTAATTAACTCTTGCTCTTCAATGTTATTATTCAGTTTATCACCTGACCCCAACTACTTGGAGTATCTGACTCATGTCACGCAGGATTCAGGTCACACAGTGTCTCCGTGACCAAGGAAAGCACTCTGGAATTTATTGCATTAGGTCATTTTTATTTCGGTGCACAACCCTTAGTTCCTCAGTATCCTTCCAGCCCTGGGACGTGTCACAGCGTTCTAACCCTAACTTGCCACCAGCGCCACTGATGCACTTCTCAAAGATCTTAGCTCCTGCACAGATACTTTGGACAATAGGAGTCATCTTAATGACACCAGTGAACCAATTTTCAACATAGGAGGCTGAAGCCCAGGCTGACCACTCTCGGTCAGCATGAGGCAAAAGAAATCCATTTCTAAATTTGCAGAACCATTGCCTCAAAGAAAATGCTGGGCGTTTTCTAAAGGTCACTTAAAAAGGCTGCATGCATACCCTTAGCCTAGAAATCCTACTGCCATAAAAGGAAGCTACTAAGAAACTGCTTGGAGCCTTTAAGGAATGTGTCTTGTGATTCCAGAAGGAAAAGACACTGGAAAGCAAGAACACTTCAGGGGTAGAAAGGGGTGATCCAAAGACACCAAACTGTCCCGGTGGAAGGCAGCCATCCAACGCTCACTATCCCTTCCCCTGTGTTGTTGGGATTCTTTTTTTTTTTTTTTTTTAAGATTTTATTTATTTATTTGACAGAGACAGCCAGTGAGAGAGGAAACACAAGCAGGGGGAGTGAGAGAGGAAGAAGCAGGCTCCTAGCAGAGGAGCCAGACGTGGGGCTCGATCCCAGAAAGCTGGGATCACGCCCTGAGCCGAAGGCAGACGCTTAACGACTGCGCCACCCAGGCGCCCCTTGTTGGGATTATGCTTATTGTGCTTTATATAGGATCAATTACAAATTCAGTTCACGTTAAGTGATTCCGAAACCCCCAAATAGCACCCACTTGACGTTACTGGCACACTGCACATGTGTTTGCAGGAACCCCTTCCTTCCAAGAATGCCTAGAGATTCCAGCCTGCCCACGTCTGTCTGCTGTCTCATCCCTCCACCACCCTGCCATGTGGCCTCCCTACTTGCCCCTGCACGCAGTTGTTCCCAATAGAATCTCTTTTTAGGCAGGGAAATCATTACTGTCAGCCACCACTCACATATCAATGTGTTCTCCCTCGCAATTGTATTTTTATGTTTCTTAAAAGAGCATTTTTTATAAGTTCTTGATTTTAACATGCATGTTCTCTATCTTTCATCGTATGCTATGGTCTGGCTTCTGCCCCTGTGGTTCCAATGAAACTATTGTGTGAGTTTATTAATGGCCTCTCATCTCCCCTCCCAGTATGTCTTTTCCATTCTCTTCCACGGCTCTGCAGCATAAGATACTATTGACATCCTTGTTGCCATGACATTCTCTCCTTCCTTGTGGGAAGGCTGCTCTTGTCTTCCTGTTTCTCTGCTCCTTGCTGGACCTGAATGTAGCCCCCCCCAGAGCTTCCCAGAAGTTCGCAGCATGCTCACTCACTCAGTGTTGTCTATAGAGTTCTAACCTCTCAGTTCAACCATAAATCCCGGGCACCAACTGCCAAGTACTTATCTCCAACCTGACCTCGGCCTCCCGGTCTGGGCTCCATAGCGTCTTTGCCAGAGTGATCACCGTGGATAAAGCTTCACTTCTCTTTTTCTCCTTCTCTCCCATCTACTTCAGACTCTCCTATGGACTCACTCTCTGTGCCCAGCCCCCAGGCTCGATGCTTCAGAATCACCCATAATCCATTTCTTTGTACTCAAGAAATTATCCGGTCATGTCGTCTGGCTCCACCTGGAACGGGGTGAGGAAAGATAGGCAGAGGGGAAAACGGGCACAGCAAGTGTGGACAAGGTGAGGCTGTGATGGGCAGTGGCTGGGGGGAAGAGCAGATCATAGAAGGTCTCCGAAGGCAGAAGAGGTTGGAGAACTTCCTGAAACACAGATGGGGAAAGATCTGTTAGGGGAGAGACTGAAGTTTAAAAGAAAGAGAAAGCTTCCTCAGAAGGTTGCAGCACATGCTGTCTTACCGGCAACATCTTATCAAATGCTCTTTCAGTTAGAAATACTGCAGGTTAACTAAGCCCTTGGAAATTTATCCTGCAGATTGGCCGGCAGTCGAATGAGATACACGAAGCTTATGCATTTCAGTCCTGTGTGTAATTTCAAGAGAGCATTGAATATTAGTATTTATTCCGATGCGCACTGGTGAAATGAATTCTAGTGCATTCATTAAGTGGATGGATATACAGCCCTAGAAAAGAAGAAAGAAACTATGTCCCGATAGAGGATAATTTCCAAGATATTATCAAAGGAATAACAGCAAGACGTCACAAAACACTATGCCTGCCACACTGCCACTTGGTTTTTAAACAGGGAGGCGTGGGTGACAGAAAAATGTGTATTAAGATTTGTCCGCATATACATAAAGACACTCTGGAAACATCCCTGGAAAAAGAACCACAGTGGCCCACAGCAGAGGGCAGAGAGGGGCAGGGGTGGGAGGCCTCTCACCATATGTATTTGTATATTTTTAGGTTCTTGAACCAGATACATGTATGACCACCTCCTCAGAAATTTCAAGAAATTGAATTTTTTAAAACCTCCACAGATTCAAATACCTATCGTACTGTTCCTACCAACTGAGTGGAAATCAACTTTGTGACAGCAGGGAGACTGTTGGGCTTCTCTAAAATGTCTATTTACGAGTCCCTTCCCGTGGCCTTGGCTTATTTTCTTTAACTTTGGAGGAAATATTTCTAATTCGTAATTCTTCATGTTCTTTTTCTCAGAGAACAGCTATCGCTGCTAATTTTATTCGTTAAGCCAAAGCCAATTTGCTTACATTTCTATCCCTTTTTCCCTCATCCAAAAGTTCTGCACCTTCTCTGTCAGGTTAGATAGTATTTAAGCCATTTACATAGATGGGAGGGAAATTATTTGGACTTAATATTGATGCTGAGGGGCTATGACTCGAGAGCACCGTCTTCTGTGCTGGGAGAGAGGACAGCTGTCTCCAGCCGCTTCGAAGGCTTTCTGAGAACACAGTAGAGCTCGGACTAGTGGACGGATTTCTGTAGTCACATCCCAGGGAAGCATAAGAAAGAACTCCTGAGTATATCCAGTGGCCTCCAAGGAGGTGGTGGTCTGAAGTGATGGCCAAGGCCAAGGCCACCCTTAGACCAGAAGAGATGACGGTTGCGTCTGTGTGTCTGCACAAGTCGATCTTGCGTTCAGATAATGAAGTTTTGCCTCAATAGTGAATGGTCTCACCTTTCATGATATGACAAATTTTAAAATCCATCCTTTTTTTTCTTTGAATTTCTCAAACCCAGAATAGTACTTGCATGAGACCCATTCTCTTTAAGTTCCATTCTCTCTAAGTTTGTGGCTTCTTTTCAGTAAATACCTTTTCATCTTTATTAGGCGAGATAAGTGAGAGGCTGAAGGAAAACAAATGACTTTAAAAGCAGACTTTCTAAAGATTCTATTGTTTTTAATGGCTTTGCATTAGTACCTTAAATCCTGGGTTCGTAACGAGCACTGTAACCTAATTCAGAGGCAACTCAGGGGAGTGAAGTGATAGCAGGACCACATAGACCACTGGGATTTGCAACCCTTGGCAGGTGCATCTCGGTTTATAGACATGTTAACAGCCAATGGGACAACCAACATGCGGACGTCGGTTCCAGCAGTGACACCACGGTGACAAGGAAATTTTTTGACAACAGATGAGACAAGCCTTTGATAAGCAGTGACGGTTTCCTGGTGAGGCGCATAGAACGTGCCCGCAGATAATACACGTGTTGTAGGCAGGAAACAGTACGGCTGGTGTCATGCTTAGCTCGTCCTGTTACAGCAACACTACACACCCGTGACAGGTGACAGTCATTTTGGGGGCTGATCTGGGCTTTGTGTTTGTCCACTTCCTTGTCTTCCAGGCCTGCTTTGCTGAGCGGCACTCTTTGTGCTCTTTCTAAGTCTCTTTTCTGACCCACCTCGCCATGCCCACCAGGAGGCAGGAAGCAAAGGGGAGCTGGCAATTTCGCTCTGCATAACGGTGCAGACCGCCGCAAAGCTGGGACAGGACGCAAGTGCCCAGTGTCCAGCCGCATGTTCACGGATATTCTTTGAGTCATAATCAAGTATTATCATTATTGGGGCACCTGGGTGGCTCACGTGGTTAAGTGTCTGCCTTCAGCTCAGGTAATGATCTCCGGGGTCCTGGGATTGAGCCCCCTGTCGGGCTTTCTGCTCCGTGGGGAGTCTCCCTCACCCCCAACACCCCAGCCCCCGCCCCCACGCCACTCACGCACATGTGCACACGTGCTCTCTCTCCAATAAATAAAGAAAATCTTTTTAAAAAATACTATCATTATTAATCTTGTTCCTCAAATTATTCTATTTTTGGCCATTGGAAGCTCTATTTTTTAAAAACAGAAATAGAAAAAAAAAGAAAAATTCAGAGTTTAATGTGCCATGATCATGTAAATGTTAACAGTAAGGGACTCTAGACGAAGGGTATTCGGAACTGCTCTGCGTACATAAATATATGATTGGGTATTGTTTTGTAAAAGTTGCCTCCGTTTTATATAAATGCATGTGTCTGCACTTCTTGTGGGTTGCAGTCAAAAAGGATTTTAAAAAACCCAAACCCAACTCTTAATCCTCCAGACAGTTCTCCGAGGTAGTTACTATGAGCCCCATTTGCAGAGGAGAGAACTATGGGAGAACGAGACTAAATACCTCGCCTAAGTNGAAATACCTCACCTAAGTTCCCGCGGTATGATTCTTCTAGAACGGGGGTGGCAGACTTTTGTGTAAAAGGCCAGACAGTCCGTATTTTAGGTCCCTGGGCCCCCTGGGTTCTGTGCAAATACTCAGCTCTGCTGTTAGCGCGAGCTGCTGCAGACGGTATGTAAGTGAATGCCCACGGCTGAGGTGCGATAGATCTTACTACAGGAGACTAAACTTTGAATTTCCACGTGAGTTTTCTGTGTCATGAAATATTACCCTTTGTCTTTGTTTTTGTGGGGTGTTTTTTTTTTTGTTTTTTTGTTTTTGTTTTTGTTTTTGTTTTTTTTTCCAATTTAAAAATGGCTAACCATGCTAAGCTCGTGGGTTGTCGTAAAAGGAGAGGTGGGCTGGGTTTGGCTCATACATTGTAGTTTGCTGACCCTGATTCTGGGATTCAGGCCTCCCTGGATTCGCCTAGAACCCAAGACTTAACCACTGACTGGGCTGGATAAGTTCTGGTGAAACCAAATAAAATTCTTCCTTGTAAGTCTTACGATCCAGTTGTTTTCTGCGGACCAGAGTCTTGTGTGCACCTGGCAATGCCTCATAAAGTAAGTGGGATTTCCCTCCTTCATAAGGATGAAGAAACAGACTTATTGAGGGCAAGTTACTCATTAATAGAGTTAGGAGGGAACTGGACTGTTAGAGAAATGAGACACAGTGTCATAGGGCGTCTTCTCGCTGTTCCGCACTAGGCCCACACAGTGGCCGTATCATTAACTGTTTGCTGCTTTCAAAGGTCCACATGCCCATAACTCAGCTGGTTTGGGGCCAAAACATACCGCAGGAAATGATGGTACATTCCAAGTTATTTTTTTGTTTTTTTAAAGATTTTATTTCTTTGACAGAGATAGAGACAGCCAGCGAGAGAGGGAACACAAGCAGGGGGGGTGGGAGAGGAAGAAGCAGGCTCATAGCGGAGGAGCCTGATGTGGGGCTCGATCCCAGAACACCGGGATCACGCCCTGAGGAAAGGCAGACACTTAACCGCTATGCCACCCAGGAGCCCCTCCAAATTATTCTTGTCACTGTCCTAATTTTCAGCATTGCAGAATAGCTTATGGTCCTCGGGTCAACAGTGCATTCCCCCCTCTGGAGGAAAATCTCCCCAAGAAGCCGAATTATAATCAGAAGGCTGGTGTCATGGAACGCAGGCCGGGGAAGCTTGGGGGATCCTTTCTGGGTAAGTGGCACGAGGTGTCTATCTCAGTCTGCTGAGGGCTGAGACCTGTGGCAGCTGGCTCTGCCAGGGAGCAAGTTCACAGGCTGTGGGAGATGGGAGAGCTGCCTTTGTCCACCTTCACCTCCCAGGTCAGGAGCCCTTACAGGGACTTCAGGGAGTTGCCTGTCAAATGTCTTTGTGCGCATGGCTTTTGTTCAGATAGGATTTAAAGGCCCTGGTCTCAGCCCCTTCAGAACTTACCATCACGCTCAGATCCCGCTCTGCGCGGTAGTGAGCCTTCAGGACGCTTGGTGCTTGCCTTTGTAATTCACGGAAGGGGGAAAACTGAAGAAGAGGCAGATTTGAAAAAAGGGCAGGAACGTTGGTTGGGTCTTCTCCCAAATCCCCAGCTCTCCGCTGAGTTGAAGCTGAGCTTCTTCCCATAGTTCCTAGTCTTCGTCTGGCTGCGAGTCCAAGCGGTGACCNGGCTCAGATCCCGCTCTGCGCAGTAGTGAGCCTTAAGGATGCTTGGTGCTTGCCTTTGTAATTCACGGAAGGGGGAAAACTAAAGAAGAGGCAGATTTGAAAAAAGGGCAGGAACGTTGGTTGGGTCTTCTCCCAAATCCCCAGCTCTCCGCTGAGTTGAAGCTGAGCTTCTTCCCATAGTTCCTAGTCTTCGTCTGGCTGCGAGTCCAAGCGGTGACCTTGGGAGCACAGGGCTTGCTGGTCCCCTAAGGCGTTCTCGACATGCACAGCTTGATCGGTGGAGGCACTTTTTTGTGTACAGGTGGGGCTGGCGTGGGGCTAGGGCGCCTCTCGGTGACAGACCCCCAAGACGGTTCCGATGGGCACTGCCCTACGCAGCCCATCAGAGGAGTCCTGAACTCCATACCCTTGAGTTACAAGGCATTGCCGTCGGCTGTTTGTGACCTTGTAAATCATTATTAAAATTACTGTATCTTCTCATAGTAAGTACACACGCATTGAGGGGTTATCTCTTCTTTAGTTTGAAATTTTATAGTTTCATTTTATTTAGTTTCATTTCTGGCCCCCGAAATAATTTCAAGCTATGGTATACCAGACAGGATCATCTTGTTCCATCTGAAATTAAACTGCTTGATCAATGCACGTAATTCCTGGGCAGACTGTCAGTGCCTCTAAGACATCCTGCAGATATTCCTAATTATTATCCCATCCTGTCCTTCGGGATGCATTACACGAATTCAATTTTCATTTTTAAAAAAGATTTTATTTATTTATTTGACAGAGATAGAGACAGCCAGTGAGAGAGGGAACACAGCAGGGTGAGTGGGAGAGGAAGAAGCAGGCTCATAGCGGAGGAGCCGGATGTGCGGCTCGATCCCATAACACCGGGACCACGCCCTGAGCCGAGGCAGACACTTAACGACTGAGCCACCCAGGCGCCCCAATTTTCATTTTTAAAACACGAACCGTTATAATCCATGTGGTGACTTAGCAGATTTTCCATAGGCTCGTACTCACTTTACACATAATATTGTGATTTGGGAATGCTTAGTGTGACAGGAAAACACTGCCTTCTAAGGTCTGACTGGTTACCCCGTAGACTTTTCCCGAAGCTGCACTTCTAAGTCCTGTTGGTGCCTCCGCCTAAACCAGGGNCGCCTAAACCAGGGCACTACTCTGCCAGTGTGGACCTGCCCCTAACAGGGACTAAAGGTTGTGGTGAGATTAAGAAAAGCAGAGGAAAGATAGATCGAGACAGACTTCGAGATCTCATTTGGTGAACTTCAGGTAACTTTATAGTTTTAGTTTCAACCACTCTCCTCACTCCCTCGAAAAAAAACAAGTTGGTATTTTAGTAAAAAGCCAAATCC
>NW_023229760.1:0-846 GCF_002007445.2 Ailuropoda melanoleuca
GGATATCACCTGTCTGCCACTATTCCAGCTTCAGTCAGAGACTCCCACCTTCTATTGTTTCCACATCTGCAAACTCTGTTCCTTGCCAGATGACATTAATTATTATCCAGGTTTAGAATAGCCCTAACCTTGCTTCCTCTAGCTTTGCCTCACAATCGGTTTTCCATGATACTCTGAGTAAAATGGAAGGCAAGAAAAATCACTCTTAATGAAAAATTTACCTATTTGAGTTAAATTAGGTTAACCGTATACAAGATTTTTGTTAGATTTAATAGGTGACTATATACTTGAAAAGTTATTGAAGGCTTGAAATTTATCAAAGACAATGTATTTATGCCTACTTGCAATATTTGGATCATAGTTTTTTCTAATATAAATAAGTAGGAGATTTTACCTTTTCTTTTCTGCTCCATTGACCAAGCCTAATTTTTTACGCGAAGCTGAATCCTACCCTCTCCATTTCCTCTACCTCCAATTAAAACATCAATGCTATAGAACGGTCATCAATTTTTCAACAGTTACTTTATTATGCCCTTTCAGATATGTGTGGCAGCAAAACTTCCTATTTCCCCCAAATTCTTGACTTCAAGTAATTCATGCAGATTCACAACATAACCTGCTGCTTATTATTATTTGACTGGCTGACTGTATTAAGTTTGGATTATGAATTAGAGAAAGAGCATTGTTAAAAATATGATAAACAAGCCCTAGTTGCTTAAAGAACCTTGAGCTCTTCAATGTGGGAAATCTTGAGGAAGATACTGGGAAATATCAGAGATCTATACAATATGCCCTTCTGAGGTTTTCAGCGGTGTTAAACACTCAGTGTTTTTGGTTTTTTTTTTT
>NW_023229761.1:0-847 GCF_002007445.2 Ailuropoda melanoleuca
AAAAAAAAAAAAGAAAACAATCGTAGAACACAGCTTCGGCACGTCTTTATGAAGGCAGCTCAAAATTCCGTCTTCACGCAATGTTTTATTATCAGCGGTTGAAGGATTTGATTCAGTTGCAGCCAAAAGTGACAAAACGAAAACCAATTAAATCATGTGGGGGAGGGGCTGTCTGGAAACATCTTGTTTAAATTGTGCAGTAAACATGTGGTTTCTAATTCTCTTGGTGACTGTGTTTCCTCTAAAAGGATGAGAAGCCCTTGCTCCCCAGTTCCCTGGTCCCCTACACAATGTTTATTCCATTTCTAGAGTCAGCTGGAGCCTGGATTCTTTTACAGAAAGAAGAAAATAAGAGGCAAAGAAATACGAAATTCTTTGGATCTGGTTTGCTTTTCCTTTTTTAAATTTGAATGCAGAAAAGTACACACAAAGGAAAACAGGCTATCTGATAATTTGATGTCTGAGCTCTGGGAGCAAGAGTTTTAAATTGGGTAAGCTGGCCTGGAAGTCCACGGCTAATGAAAGGTAGCCAATCCCAGAAAAAGCCAAACCAGAAGTTGAGCCCTGGGGAGTAATTAAACTGGGAAAAGACCCAAAATACTTCTCCTGGAAAGAAATGGAAACACAAAAGTATAATCTCTCTCTAAACAGACTGGCCAACTATCTTGAATAGTGAGCGCCCTGGATGATAATTCCATTTTCTATCCCTTGCAGTTTTCCTCAGTTCATTTTAAATAAAAAGTTCAAAGTCTACATTCTGTTGCTGTCAGACATACTTTTCACACCTTGAAGGAAGGGAATTCAAAATTGGTTTTGAAGTGTCTTGCAGACGGAGACCTTTTTTTTT
>NW_023229762.1:0-847 GCF_002007445.2 Ailuropoda melanoleuca
AAAAAAAAAAACACCTGCTAGATGCTCTTTGCCTCTAGTCTGATGTCTCAGTGAGCTCGCGCTGCCCTAACAGCAATGCCAGGGACTGGGCGGCTTATAAACAGCCGGACTTGACTTCCGACAGTTCTGGCAGAGGCTGGGGGTCGAGGGATCGAGGCACCAGCACATTCACTGTCTGGTGAGGCCCCACCTCCTGCTTCATAGCCGGTGTCTTCTCACTCTCACCTCACATGGCAGGAAGGACGAGGAAGCACTCTGGGGTCACTTCCATAAAGACACTAATTCTGTTCCTGAGGGCTCTACGCTCACTACCTAATCACCTCCCAAAGGCCCCGTCTCCTATACTATCCCCTTGGAGATAAGACTTCAACATAGGAACTGGGGGGGAGGGGGACACAAACTTCGAGTCCATGGCACCTGGGTTATAAGACCCTTCACCTGGGCTGTGGCAACTGCTCCTGGCCACGGGTCTTGCAATCCTCTCTAGACAGCCATGCTCTAGCCACAGGGCCAGGACTAGTGGCAAGAGAGGCACCTGCCGCACGGAATTTAAGGCGGCCCTCACTCTCAGGCTTGCACAGTGCCACGCCGTGACCAGACTCTGAAGACGCCCTCTGATGGCAGATGCCTGCCATCCTCACTGTCCCCTCGTTCCCTCCTTCCCTGCTCCCAGACTTCCTGGGCTCAAATTCTTATTTATAAAACTCAGAATAAGCCACTTAGCCTCTTTGTACCTTGGCTTCCTCATCTATAAAATGGGGGTGATAAAAATACCTATTTTGTGGGGCGCCTGGGTGGCACAGTGGTTAAGCGTCTGCCTTCGGCTCAGGGCGTGATCCCGGCGTTG
>NW_023229763.1:0-847 GCF_002007445.2 Ailuropoda melanoleuca
AAAAAAAGGTAATACTACCTTGCTCACCCAGGAGTGTCTGTCTGTCTATCCACCTCTCTCTTTCCACCCATTCAAGTCTTTCTGGATTCAGACCCAAGTCTGACATTATTAGGTATGGTATGGCTTTAACCACTATCCCCTATGGCCTCACATTTTACTGTTAGGCTAATTAGAGTTTATTGTATAGATTTCTTTTCTCCGTAAATTTTACCTAAAAGAATTATGGGAGGAAAGAAATCTGTTGTGCATCATATGGCTGAAAAACTTAGTATCTATCTGTGGTTAAATATCATGTCTGCATGGCCCTTTTGTGGGTTCTTTTTTTTTTTCTTTTTTTTCTTTTTTTTTTCTTTTTTTAGTACTTTTATTCCTTGAGTGCCTTGGACATCTAAAGAATCTTGAGAAGTTTGCACCCTATGTTTGATTATTTTTTTAAGGCAACATCTACCTCCATTCTATGTTGTCATTTATAACGGAAAGTTTTATTGCTAAAATGAACAGAGTCTATCGCCTATTGAAAACAAGCTTTGGTTATGCAAATACCCACTTTATTGGCACTATATGGAATTTGATACCTACAAAAAGATATTCCATGTGGAAAAAAGATGTGCTTTATTTCGGGGTATTCCAAAACTGAAAAGCTTCCACCATACAAATCATGGATGCTGGCCTGCAAACGTGAGAACACTATGGCTGGTTGCTGTCGATAGAGCCGTGTGCAGGTAAGGGGTGGCCCAGCCATTCGTTTCTGACTGTCTGGGAGGTGCAAGGGATTATTGCTCATAATCATTGTGAGACTAAAAATTTCAAAATAAAGACAAGCCTTGAGATTATGTTTTTAAACTAG
>NW_023229764.1:0-847 GCF_002007445.2 Ailuropoda melanoleuca
TGATCTCAGGGTCCTGGGACAGAGCCCCGTGTAGGGCTCCACACTTGGCATGGAGTCTGCTTGTCCCTCTTCCTCCCCCTTGCTCCTCCCCAGCCTCACACACTCATTCTCTCTCTCCAATAAATAAATAAAATCTTAAAAAAAAGAGAGAGAGGCTATTACTGGGCACTATTATAATTTTCAAACTTTTTCAAAGTACACTTTGCTGCTTATCTCTTTTCCCTTAATAAAAAGGGAGAAATCTCTCTTACCATGCAAAGTGTAACTTTAACTATTTAGCATATTGACATTGAGAATAAAATAATTTAGTATAAGAGAAACCTAAACCACAGCGAGTTTGTGATTTTTAATGTATAGACTCAAGTTCTTTATTTGCATTTGTCTCCTAGCAATGCTTTTCAGCATGGAGGTAATATATGTAGATAAGAAATTGGGATGGTGAAATGGTAGGTGGGAAATGGAAATCTTAGAACTTCAACACAAAAGCCCACCATCTGATATAATACTGATTATTTTGCATAGTAAGAGTGTAGACATAAGGTGTTAGAACAAAGGGTATTATGAATCAGGTACCTGCATTATGTCCCGTGGTCCCAGACTATACATATGCACAGTTAAGTTTTTATTATTATTACTATTAATTTTCCTGCTTATCATTAGGAAATATGCTAAATAATATAAGAACCTCTCTGTACTTCTCAAGCCTATCTTAATCACCAGCTAGCTTTTCATGGAGCATCATTTGAAAATGAAAAGAAAGGGAAGAAAAAAGGGGTGGGTAAACAGAAGGGGGAATGAACCATGACAGACTATGGACTCTGGGAAACAAACTGAGGGCTTGGGGGGT
>NW_023229765.1:0-847 GCF_002007445.2 Ailuropoda melanoleuca
GATGGGGGGTGGCAGGGTTCTAGAAGAGACTGGGAATATTGTTGTGGGCATTTTGTGAAAAATACAGTCTGCCATAACCAGTTAGGAGTCCATGTCTATCGTCTTGCATAGTTGTTACGATGGATAAGAAGAGGATGAGCATGGTGAAGATGGAAAAGAATATGTTTGTAATAGTATTTACAAGACTTGCGAATGGTTTAGATGTGGCTGATAAATAAAAATCTAAATCAAGATGGCTCTAGGGTTTTGGCTTGAGCGTCTTGGTGAATAGTGTGCTGTTGACCAAGCTGGGGAAGACTGGAAGAAAAGCAGATCTTTTAAGAAGCTTAAAATGGTGAATAGATGTCTGTTTATTTGGCTATGTCGAGCAGTACCAGATGCTGGAAAGACAAGGGTAGAATGCCAGTATATTCCTTGAGTTGCAGTTTCTCTTATTCGTGTCTGTTCCTGAGAGTACAGTCTCCTTTTTCTCCTTTGCGTTGGGTTACATCAAGTATTCTCAGAAATACCTTTGTAAATCAATGCTCTGTTGATTGTCTTTCTGGTTTTCCATTTTGGAAAATGCCTACATGTCTCCCTAGAGAAATTTGAAGATGAAGGAAATCATATCTAGAATAGGAAAAAACTAAATTTTTTCTCCTGAAACCAAATGCTTTTGAAAGTAGGAGTCAGTTTAAAAGTTTTTACTTCATTTCTGTAGTGGAAATAGGTAGTTTTAGTCTCTTTAAAGAAGAACCAGCATGATATTCAAATGGACCGTGTTAGAGCCGTCCCTTTAATGCATATATTGATGCCTATGGTTAGGTGCCCATGATAAGTTTCAGTGTATATTTTTTGTATTTTATCT
>NW_023229766.1:0-847 GCF_002007445.2 Ailuropoda melanoleuca
CAGAGCCCTCAAACCACACAAGTATTTGGGGAGACTAAGTCATGTGCAGGCTTCTGGCTGCACTCAGTCTGGGGGCGGTGGGAGAATATCCTTTGGCTCTAGCAGAGGAGGCAGCACAGAGAAGAAAGATCTGGATTTAGCTTTCCAACAGAGGAGAATGCTTGGGGAGGGAGGCCACCAAGGCAAAATCAGGGCACTAATAGCAAGAGGGATCAGACACTGAAAAGCCCCCAAACTACCAATGCTCCCCACAGGGTCCTTTCCCCAGAACTTTTACCAAAGCCTCTCTCTCAAGCTAGGGTCCCTCTAACTGGTTTTCCTTGGCCCGAGCTTCACTCCTGTGAACCCCTTCTAGTACCATCTCACCCACACATTTCAGGGAAAGTATTACAGCACCCTGAACACACTGTGTGACTCTCTGGTGTCTTCTCAAACACCTTCTCCCTGGGTTGTCCGACTGCCTGTGGCTCCTGCTTTCACAGAGCACACTGGGTCTCTCAAGAGGCTCTTGTTGGATAGAGAAAGAGGAGACTCACGACAACACCGGAAGTGGAGAAGGCAACCAGGAAAGTCCAGAGCTGGCCCTATGGAGGGACATGGGCTGTGGTGGGGCATCACGTGAGCCCTTGGGAGCCCCATGGTACCATGAGGCTGTAAACTCCTTGAGTAAACCTAGCCTGTGTGTGTTTGTCTCTCCGTGGGTCTATACACTGCTTCAACAGAAGGGCCTGAGCATGACTGTCTGGTAGCTCTGTTCTAATACTGGAAGTGAAAACCAAATGAACTCTAAACAGAACTAAGCAGAAGCTATGCAACTGTGTCATAAAGAAGCACATTATCTGAAAAA
>NW_023229767.1:0-847 GCF_002007445.2 Ailuropoda melanoleuca
AGCACACACGGGATCAGAGGATCGGAGTGGAGGGATCTTACAGCCCTGGGACGAGAGCAATTTCAGGCCGTTCTTCCCTTGGTATTTCTGCAAATTCCAGCTAGGAACTAAGGCCTACTGATGGGCTTTCCACTTCCTTCCTGTGAGTTTTCTTTCTTTTTGTCAATTCATGTATCCTATTCTCAAATTTTGCTTCATAATATCCATTTCTTGTTTCATAGACACAATATCTTCTCCCATTTCTTTGAGGATATTAGAATTTTTTTTAACCCGCTCTCTATATTATCTGGATTCCCTCCACATTCTATTCCCCCCCTTGGCATGTTATTTGTATGTTATGTCCTCTGTCCTTCAAGCTGGAGGCTTTCCTCAAATATCTGGTGGTCCCTAGCTGAATGATCAAATCCAAGATATTATACATAGGTCACATTAAAAGACATACGATTGGTAGGCTCTGCTTTAAGGGGATCGAGTGGTACGCTGGCCTTTTAGTTGGGGGTCCTAAAAGGTCACGATCTGTAGAACTTTTTTGGGAATCTTTAAGTATTTTTCAGAGAAGAAGACTCTCATCTCCTGTCTGTGTTTCACAATCCTGGCTACTCTTGTTTTGAAAACCAGGAGGGATAGGGGCTGAAGGATTCTCCACTTAGTAGGCATATCTTCACTTAACCTCCTCGTTTTCAATAGAGCATCCCCTGCCCATCCTCTCCTAAAATCTAAGATGTGCCAATATTGCAGAATGAGGATGCTCTTATGTTCAAATTTCCAGAGAATAAACATCTAGTTGCCAAACTAGATGGGAAGGAGGTAGCTGCCTACTGGGTGGGGGAGGGGGAAAGACGGGGGG
>NW_023229768.1:0-2039 GCF_002007445.2 Ailuropoda melanoleuca
AAGGAAAAGTGTACAGAGGAGAAATGGGAAAGAAAGTCCAAGAAGAAGGAAAAAGTGGTTTTAAACCTTTTTAAAATATGCACCATTCCATCATTCAATAAATACCTTTTAAGGTCATACTTTATTCTATGTATTCTCATAGGACCTAGAAATATACCAACGAACAGGCAGTTTATACTCTATGAAGGAAGCAATTATTATCAGGATAGTAAAATAACAACTATTACATTTCTGAAGATAAATGACAAAAGTACATATATTATTTTCAATAATCTCTAGGCTCATATTTTATGTAGACTTGCAACATTTTGAAATAGTAATTTTCAATTCTCTCCTTTTATTGCTTCTTATTACAGTAACACAAACAGAATAACACAAATCAATGAAAAAGTAGAAAATGATGAAAATATAGACAAATTTTTAAAGTTCTGGATCAGCTCTAAAAACCATGTTACTTACTTAGGTGATATGTTTGAATATTAATAACATAAAAATTACCTGATTTATTTTAAATTCGGTGTCTAGTTTCATTTGAGCAAAATAGTGCCAGAGAAATTTTGTGAATTAGTTGTAATTATCTAATTTATTTTATTAAGTAAATACGAATGTCAAAAATTTAAATAAGATACTTAATATAGTTACTCTAAAAATCTAACAAATTAACACAATAAATAGCTATTCTACAGCAAGGCAGGGTTTTAAACCTTTTCAGATTAAGGAATTCCAGAAGGATTTCCTTTTCTGTAGAAGGATTTTCCCAAGAAGTTGTTTGGTTCCAAGGAAATGCTTTGCATTTGAGTAAACTTTGGTTGTTCTTCATAAATAAAAGCAGACATGTACACTTTTTTTTTTAAAGATTTTATTTATTTGTTTTTACTAGAGATAGTGAGAAAAAGGGAGTATGCATGAGCGAGGAAGAGGGGCAGAAGGAGAAGCAGACTCCGCACAGAGCAGGGAGCCAGATTCCAGGACTCAATCCCAGGACCCCAGGATCATGAACCGAGATGAAGGCAGATGTTTAACTGACTAAGCCACCCCAGTGGCACAGACAGTGTACTTTATTTCAAATTGTCAGAGTCTCATAGCTTCCTTCTTGATGTATTTTAGTTATAGAAGCAGTAGAGATAAAGTCTGAAGAAGGTTAATTTTTTTTTCACCCTTGGTTAGGAAATTACTGAGACTCATTGTTAGTTTTTCTGTGACCCGAAGGTACTCAATCCCATGGATTTAAGGGCACATTTATTAAAATTGATTTATATGAATAAATAAATTAGACAAAACTAGAAAACAGAAAACACTAAATAATTTAATATCATATATTTATGTTATATATAGATAGGGAAAAATATAACCAAATCCAACAGCACCATCTCCAGATCTCACAATGCGTACAGACTCCAGGGGAGACTTGGTGAAAAAGGAAGGCAAAAGCGTAAGCTGTAACAGATAAATTCATCTCAGAAAGAGAAAGCCTTGCCATTGAGTTGGGAAATTCTAAGATAATAATCAAGAACTGATAGATCAAAGGACCAACTTCTGAGGAATCCAAAGACAAGGCCTTGAAAGTGCATAAGAACAGAGGCGGCATGTTGCTTGGAATGAGGGGACGTGACTTGGGTCCTCTATCCCTCTATATAAAGAAAAGGAATTAAATAATTCAATTGCAATTGAATTTACAATTGAATTGTAATTGAAATTACAATTAAGAAAGAAAACTAAATCACAAAGTTAGAAGATATACCAGCCCCCCTGAAATGGTGCCCTTGAATAAAACAACCACAACAAAAAGCTTGTAAATTACTACCTTAGATTGGGGTTCCTAGAAGCCAAAAGGTGAATTCATGTGCAAGTGATATTAAAAGAGTAGTCCCAGGATAAACTGGAAGGAAAAAGCATTACAGAAAGGGAGGACGACAGGAAGAACACTTTGATAAAGAAAGGGAAGATGCTAAGCAAGGCTGTAGTTTCAGGTGACATTCAGATTCACCATATCCTACAGGAACTCTGGAGCATAAGTGGAACCATAGACTTTATTGTAC
>NW_023229769.1:0-847 GCF_002007445.2 Ailuropoda melanoleuca
TTTTGTCATTCTCTCTCAATTTTTGTTTGATACTCCTGAAAAAATATATAGAGGGGAACTCTGAATGAATATGCTGTAGACAGGTTCTTATGAAAATAATGCAAAAATAAAAAAAGGATGTATCCACTTGCAAATGGAAGTAGACATGGAAATTTTATGGCTAGATAAATCTTAAATGATTAAAGATTTTATTTAAGTTAAATAAAGTTAAGAGTTTTCCTCTTAAAATGTAAAAAGCAACCTTATCCTGACTTACGAGAAACTTTCTCCAAAGAAAAGAACAAATACTATGCTTGGCCTGAAAAACACTTCAAAACAGATGACTTCTACTTTTTGATTCGAAATTCTTTTTGGAAAAGCACTCTAAAACGAGATTTTCTTAAGAAGAGATCATAAATAGAAGCAATGACAAGAGGTGTCTTGTCTTTCTTTTAGCGTTCATTGCCATTGTCTGACCTTCAAGCATATGGAGAGAATCTGGATTTGTGGTCTGTACCTTTTGACATAAACTATACTGAACACATGGCCTTTCCAAAAATACTTCAGGGAACAGTTCTCTGAGTATCATTCATCATCTCTTGCCACAGTGACATCTCATTGCAAAGAAAAGTGAAAATTGTTGCTATAAGATGGAAAGCTGATGGAGATGGAGAATAGAAAAAGTTCACTTGGTAATAAAGGATACTTGGAGTTACTCATCAATGATATTAATAAACTGTATTTATAATTCATGCACCAGAGTTGACATGGAAACCTGAGCTTTATGAACAGAAGCAGAGGGGCATGCATGCTTTCTTTCTTGGGACTTTGTCATTTATGTTTGTGATAATGCTTCTGGCTGACAAAG
>NW_023229770.1:0-1611 GCF_002007445.2 Ailuropoda melanoleuca
TAAATAAATAAATAAATAAATAAAATCTTTAGAAGAGTAAATTTGGACATAGACAAGTACAGGGTAAAAGCAATGTGAAGACACAGGAAGAAGAGAGCCATTTACAAATCAAGAAGATACCTCAGAAGAAACTAACTCTGCCAACACCTTGATCTTGGACTTCTAGACCCCAGAACTGTAAGAAAATAAATTTGTTATGCAAACCACCCAGTCCATGCTACTTTGTTGTGGCAGTAACAGCAAACTAATACATACCAATCCACTCCTATTCTTATCAGCTTGGAGTGGGGAGATGGTTGAATAAGGAGGGCAGATTGTGCCTCTTTTTATTAAGCCCTAGAGAGGTGTTTATCCCAAGTTTTTTGGTGTCCCCATTTCAATGAGGGGTACTTGGACATTCTTCAACTCTGAGCCCTTATCACCAATTCTGGAGCAACAGAAGAAAAAAGTCCCACTCACTGTCATGGTATAGATGCATCCACCGGAATTTTAACAGCAACCAAAAAGAAAGCCGTATTTTCAGCATTACAAAGAGAAAAATAGTTCCTCTATTGTCCACTATCATACACCTCATAAATGCCTCGTAAGGCAATAGCACCTTGTGTATGTGAACCTGAGTGAAGGTTCTATGATGCAGTGACATGTCTGCTTGGTGATTTCATGGACAATATACCATAAACATGGCCAACTTATGGAATAATCTCTTTGCATTGCTGGCTGGGAAATTGTTTTCAAACACTGGTCAAGGTCTGGATGGCATCCTTCTAAGCAGACATAAATCACTGCCTTGAGTGCTCTGAACAATTCTAGGACAGGAAATGATCTTGGCAGTCACCTAATCTAATCCCTCATCTGATGTTTCAATGACTTCCATCTACCTATGACCATGCTAGCTTGCACATAAAACAGAACACTAGAGAAATAAAACCATGTGAGGATTCTAGATGCATAGGCCCTATCTGGAGGGTGAATGAAGCATTATGCACATTCACCAGTAAAACCTTATTTTTAAGAAGCTGGTCTTTGAGATTCCCTCACTGAATAGGAAAACACTGTTTCCATTCCTGGTCACCTCCTTCAGCACTCTCCCATTCTATGCCTCACCGTGTGACTGGGATCCATTCGTTGTTCACACTATGTAGAGTGAAGAGAGAACATCAAAAGAATTTAGTAGGCCAGTCTTAGCCTAGGACAAGTAGCTGGATATTTAACCTTGGGCAAGTCCACTAGTCACTTTTGACTTTTAATTTCTTCATCTTTAAAATAGAAGGATAAAAATATACAGTTTCAATGTTTACCGTGTATTATAGTTTAAATGTTGCTTTCCATTTTTAATTTCCCAAAATCTCACCTCATTTATATATAACAATATACATATGTATATACGTGTGTGTGTGTGTATAAAATTTTGCCCATATCCTGCAGATAAGCTTCCCCTATCTGAAATACCTAAGTCTCTACATAGACCTTTCCACTCTGGGTAACGTTATCCTTATGAAACCTCCTTGAAATTGCAGCTAATTTCTGCCAAGTCTGGAGGGACATGTTAAGAGGGTCCAATAATGTGTTAGTTTTCTTTCACCGCCATAACAACCACAAACATCGTGACTA
>NW_023229771.1:0-847 GCF_002007445.2 Ailuropoda melanoleuca
TAACGCCGGGATCACGCCCTGAGCCGAAGGCAGACGCTTAACCGCTGTGCCACCCAGGCGCCCCTAGAGCCCAAATTATTGACCAGGACCCAGGCAGTGTGCACTTGTTTTATGGGGTCCTTAGGGATGTGGGCTTCTTGATTTTTCAGCCTGCCTTCTGGGGGAGGGTCCTGCCGCACTGATACTCAGGCAACCCTGTTTGGGTAGAGTCTCCCTGTCCCCTGTGAGGGGGGGTGGGGATGGGCACACTGTGAGCCGGTATTTCCAGGCTTTTGTTCTATGGCGGCTTTCCCTGGCAGTTTGATGTGCCTCTTCTGAGAGTCAGAGCAGCAGTGGTCGAATCTCAGCCTCTGTCTCAGAACAGAGAAATTGCAGTCCACTCTCCACTGAGCTCTTCTGGGCTCCTTAAATCTGTTTCTGTTGGTGCTGCTAAAAACCCTGCAGCGTCCCGCCCCACAGTCCGCATCCCAGCCCTCACTTCCAGGGCCCGCACGTCTCTGTCCTTTGTGTTTCTAACGCCGCCAGCCTCCAGCCGACCCCACGCACGCTCCGGAGCTCCAGAGCTCCATTTTAGTGTGGTTTGCGTGCAATCCGGAGTGCCGGTTTTCAGTCTGGTCGCGCGCACGCGCTCCCGAGCTCCCAGTCTCAGTTTGCTCTCTTACAGGTGCCCGTCCACGAGTCCAGCCACTCCCCATTGCAGGTGGCTACCGCTTCCCGGTGCCCAAGTGCGGAGGCTCCCTCCCCCTTCTGTTTATCTTCCAATATGTGTGCCCAGATTCACGGCTCCCCACTTCGTACCTCAATACTCAGTGCTGGAGATGTTCATTTGTAGAGATCCAGATGTATC
>NW_023229772.1:0-847 GCF_002007445.2 Ailuropoda melanoleuca
GCATCCAGGAAGCCTGCCACAGGCCATCAGCCTAAGTAATAGTGGTTCTGTCTACAAACTTTTTGGTGTGAGGAAGAGCCACGAATTTCCACAGTCTTAAATGCATAATTTCCCTACCTTTAAGGTTTTCTGAAATGAGAATAGAGTTTACATTTGATGAATACACTTGATGTAGTGTTTCTTCTCATCACCCAAGAGCTGTTGATAGATGGGAGGGGTGTTTTAGAATTGAGGGAATACACTCATTTGTCCTGGCATTTTGTGCACAGGTTAAACACCGTCCTGCTAGGGCTGGTAGTAGTAATTATAATAATTACCACTACTATTATTAGCAGTTACTTTGTGTTGAGTTCCTACAAAGGCCTAGGACTTTGCATGTACTATTTTTTATCCCTATAAATAGAGCTCTGAAGAGTAGGTTCTGTTACTCCCATTTGACCAGTTAGGCAACTGTGGTCCATAGAGGACCTCTGACTCTCTGAAGTGAAGTGACTCACTCAAGGCTTCAATGCTGTACAGCCGAAGGGCCCGGATTCAAACCCAGGCCCACATGGCTCCAAATTCCTCCTGTATCATCTACACTATTTGGTAGTGTTTCTCTCTCAAATCCCTGACAAAATCTTTGATAGGACCTTCCTTTGCCAAAGTCCCTTGAGGAAATATTGCAATAAAACAAAATTTTCTCTCCCAAGTCATCGGGCCAATGCACGAAACTAAATAAAAGGATGTCAAGAACAGCTCATCCTATGGATGACGAGCTCTCTGCTACTGGATATGTCCAAGAGAAGGAAGATGCCCCATGATGGCGGTGTCAAGGAGAATTCCTGTGGCCTTGGGTCTGTCGCCC
>NW_023229773.1:0-847 GCF_002007445.2 Ailuropoda melanoleuca
ATATGTAATCAAAATAGGAATGAAGTGTCATTGCACATGTCCCCTGAGTTTGAGGAGGCAGAATCGCAGACCCCAAGTACTTGATTCATAATAAGTAAATGGAAAACCCCTCAGAGATTAAGTCTAGCCTGGAATCCTTATTTTAATCGATGAAGAATCTGTGGCAGAGCATAGCTAAGTGCCTCGGCTCCTGTCCTGGTGAGTCAGTGAGGCAGAGAGACCTCAGGTTTCCAGTGGGATCTTACCCCCGTGCAGGACTGTGCAAACTTGGACTCTTCCAATCCCTACCCCTCAAATATGCTGTAACCCTTCCTTAACCACAGATCTATCCCATGACTCATCAACATAGGCTATGTGAAATCAGAATGTTGTGTCCTTGTAGACATCTTTTTTTTTTATTTACTGAATTTATTCATGTTCTGATTAGACTGGTTCTTTTAGCTGCGTCGTGGTGAATTCATACCCGGGAACGGACGCGGACGCCTAGCAACAACACTGAAATGTGAGGGCTGGTTTTAACAAAGCTGCAGGGAGCAGGATGCGAAAGTCTCCTGGGAAGCAGAAAGAGGTCTGCCTGACTTCTCCCTGTATGGGGAGAAGAGGTGCGGCTGTGAGCCTGTGACCCTAAAAGTGAGGAGTACGGCCAAGCTAGTAATAGGGGCCAGCGGGTCCTCGCACAGGGCAGTGCCTAGTGACATCACTGCTCACCGGGCAGAAGCACGTCGCACCATGCACCAAAGCTTTTGAGAGGAAGGAGGCAGAAAACAGAAGACTGCGCAGGAAGGCGTTGCAGGTGTCCAGGTAAGCTGAAGGGTACCTGGAGCAGACATGTGTCCAGCAGAACGGG
>NW_023229774.1:0-847 GCF_002007445.2 Ailuropoda melanoleuca
GCTTTCTCGGAAGAAAATCATATAAAACCCATGTTCTGTGGAAGATTATTTGAGAAATGTTTCAGTTTTCCCCAGTCTACTTGCCATGAGAAAGACAGTAAGCTTGCCAGCATGCAAATCTTACCATGGTCCTCCCCTTCCCAAAATTCCTCAATAGTTTTCCATTGGCCTACATGACAAAAATATATACTCTTTGGTGAGACATAATATTTTACCTGTGCATTTATTTACTTATGCCTTTCAACATTTAACTCTTAGTTCCTGATCCAACCACATAGCCCTCCTCTACTTTCCCTAGCTACGATCTCCTATATTTAATGCCATGATATTGAACTGCCTATAGATTCCAGAAAAAGCCTTGCCCCTCTCTACCTTTGTACACACTGTTCCCTCTGCCTTTATCCTTTCTATTAGGAGTGTATCCAACTTTTTACATCTTAAAACTCTTAGCTCAAATTCTGTATTTCTCTGTGACGTTGAACTTGACACCTGAAGGGCAAATTTGGATAATTCTTCTCCTGATAATTCTCCTTCTACTGCACTTGGCACACACACCATTAAAGTTATTGCCTTATTTAGCTCCAACTGCTTGCTTGAAGTGTCCCTCTGCAGTAAGCTATCATTCCCAGAGGGCTCAGGCAGCACCTTACTTCTTATATAATGTCATTAGCATGGGAAGGAGACATTAGTAGAGTTCTTTATAGAATCAAGTCTCCTATATTGTTAGTGGATAAATCAAGTGCCCAGATTCAGATCAATGTGCAGGGAAGTTCTTTACTTCTGGTCCAAGTTTTCTCCATACAGATTCTATTTTGAGTGGGGGACGAGAAGACCCCTATAAGCCCTA
>NW_023229775.1:0-847 GCF_002007445.2 Ailuropoda melanoleuca
AAAAAACTGCTTTAACATGCGTAGACCTGGGGAAAAATAAAACTAGTGGATGGAGGAAGACAGGATCTCTGGGCCTCCATACTGTGTGCCCAGCTACTCAGGAGAGTCCTGTGATGGTCCCGGCACTGAGAGGCACCACCCTGTGGAGGAGACTGCTCAGGGCCCCCTTCATGTCCCTGTTCCTCAAGTTGTAGATGAAGGGGTTCAGCATGGGGGTGACAATGGTGTACATCACCGAGGCCACCAGGCTCGTCCTGGAGGATGAAGTTGTTGTAGAACTGAGGTCGACCCCAAGCCCTGTGCCATAGAATAAGGAGACTACCAAGAGATGAGAACCAATCTTGGAAAAGGCTTTGTACTTGCCCGCAGCTGATGAAATACTGAGCATAGAGGAAACAATTTGATAGTAAGACAACAGTATTACATGGAGAGGAATCACGGCCAGAAGGCCAGGTGCAGAATACACCACTATGTTATTGATGAAGGTGTCAGAACAGGCGAGCTTCAGGACTTCAGGAAGATCACAGAAAAAGTGTGGGATTTCCATGCTTGTGCAGAAGGACAGCCTCAAAAGGGTCAAGGTCTTGATCAGGAAGCCCATGACACCGATGCACAAGGACTCCAAGGCCAGCAGCCCACAGAGCTGGGGGTTCATGATGACCGTGTAGTGCAGGGGGTGACAGATGGCCACAAAGTGGTCATAGGCCATCACGGTCAGGAGTGAATTGTCCAAGAATCCAAACACAGATGCAAAAAATATCTGGCTGAGGCATCCTGCATGTATTATGGCTTTGCTCTGAGTCTGGATGTTCAGAGCATCTTGGGGATGGTGGTGGAGATGAAACAG
>NW_023229776.1:0-847 GCF_002007445.2 Ailuropoda melanoleuca
ATATATATGTATGCATGGTTTTACAAAAATAGGTTCCTATCATGCTCTTTTCTGCATCTTGCTATTCTTAATACAACATAAAAATCTTCCTGAATTAATGAATCTACTCTATTATATTTAGTGGCTGCGTAATACTCTGGGTACAGATGTTCTGTAACTAGGTCAGCAGTTTCTCATTAAAGAGTACTTGCTTTGTTTCTCCCTGTTTGCACAAAGAAGAATGCTGTGGTAAGCACCCTTATACCTCCACCACTAGAAACCTTTTAAAATATATTTTTAATGTGTTTTTTAATATAAAATATTTTATTGTTATGGGAAAGATCCCCAAGCGTGGGTTTTCCAGGTCAAGGGGGTTATGCGGTTTTTGTTCTAAATAAATAATTTCCAGATCACATTCACAAAAGTCTGCAACAATTTCCATTTCTCCAGCAGCCCCATATGAGAGAATGCTTGTCCCCAGATATCTGGCAGCAAGAGGCTTAGCCTTCTTATTTTTTCTTTGTTTAGACTTTTTACATCTTTTGATTACGGACATTTTCAAACATCTTGAAAGCAAATAGAATAGTATCATGAGCCCCTGGATACTCACGACTCAGCTTCAGCAAATATCAACCTTCTGCCATTACTTAGCCTTCCTTTTAATTTTTGCAAATTTATGGGCATAAAGTGATATACTTGTTACTTTTTTAAAATCTTGTTTTTACATTTCTCTGACTGCTCGTGATTTTGAACACATTTTACATGTTTGGAGTTGGTCTTATATAAGTTCTTATTCATAGCCTTTGCGTATTTTTTGGTTGTTTGTCTTTTTCTTGCCAATGTATAGGAGCAGTTTGTAGTATAGATG
>NW_023229777.1:0-847 GCF_002007445.2 Ailuropoda melanoleuca
AAATTTAATAATTCTGTTGAACATATTGAATGATAATGAGCAAGCACAGAGAAAGTGCCAAGGATTATTTTGACCATTATAATCAACATCTGATTCAGGGGGAATAAAATCCTCTTACTAAATAATGTGGGTAGTTCAGAGGTTTGCCTATTTAATACATGGTGTAGGGTTGTTGTCCTCATGCTTGTTTATATCATTCATCGAGGAGAAGAAAAAGCTATGGATATTATACTTCCGTGGGAAAAAAAAAGTATTTTAACAAGAGTGTTGGTTTGTCCTTAGCTCTTAATTATCAATACTAATGGGAAGAAAGGGTCACAGATAATATAAAATGACAGGACAGGACTATCATTTCTATTTTGCTTAAGGAAAAAGTCATGGAACTATACACCCTCACCAGCCTTTCCCAGCTCTGCCTTGCTATCAAAAGCAGCTTAAGGAAGATGAGGATTTAGCAAGAATGGGGCAAGAGAAGCTTATGGAGTTACTAAAACCACTTTTGGTTGCCTGTGTCATTTGGTTTGCTCAGCTGTTTCATGTCTCCGATAATGACAGCTCTTTTCCCCACTTGCCATGCTGATATCCAAGATGATCACTGCAGACAGGAATGCTCACCTCTTAAAGCTGTGTTGTCTCAAAAGAAGTTCAGACCCAAAGACCAGCATCCCAGGGAGGAATCAAGATTTAATCAGAGCAACCATTATGCTCTGTGTAAGAAAGTGATTAAGTGACCATCTTAGCCACTCCCCTCCTTTTTTATTATTTTTTTAAAGATATTATTTATTTATTCGACAGAGATAGAGACAGCCAGCGAGAGGGAACACAAGCAGGAGGAGTGGGAGAGGAA
>NW_023229778.1:0-847 GCF_002007445.2 Ailuropoda melanoleuca
GTTTCCTAGGACTGCTATAACAAATTAGCACAAATTTGGTGGATTAAAACAACAGAAATTTATTCTTTCATACATAGTTCTAAAGGTTAGAAGTCTAAAATCAAGACATCTGAAATCAACAGGGCCGTGCTCCCTCCAGAGGCTTTAGGGGAGAATCGTCCCTTGCTTCTTCCAGCTTCCATAGGCATTTCTTAGCTCGTAACTCCAATTTCTGCCTCCTTTGCATGGTCTTCTCCTCCTCCCTTTGCTTTTCACTAATAAGATTTAAGGATAAGAACA
The DNA here is from genome assembly GCF_002007445.2 of Ailuropoda melanoleuca. Taxonomy (NCBI): domain Eukaryota; kingdom Metazoa; phylum Chordata; class Mammalia; order Carnivora; family Ursidae; genus Ailuropoda; species Ailuropoda melanoleuca. The sequence goes on from NW_023229778.1 coordinate 280, forward strand.
CTTGTCATTGGACAGAGGAGCCATCCAGATAATCCAGGATAGGATATGTCAACCTCAGGATCCTCAGCTTAATTACATCTGCAAAACTATTTTGCCAAATAAGGTCATATTCACAAGTTCTGGGTGTTAGAATGTGAACCTAAATTTTGGGGAGCCACCATTCAATCCACTACAGATACCGTTTGTCATAGTATGAAAAAATTAATTACCTAGAAATAAACTACAACAGATACATAAGGCATCTATATGGAAAACAATAAAATATTGACAGAAACTAAAGTAGACTCAAATATTTGAAGGACTAGACCATGTTCATGGATTAGAAGACCCACTATTTCAAAGATAACAATTCTCCACAAACTGATCTACAGATTCAATGCACAATCCCAATAAAAATGCTAACTCTGTGTATGGATGATTGTGTATGTATAACTTCATAAGCTGATTCTAAAATGGAAGTACGGGGGTGCCTGGCTGGCTCAGTCGGTACAGCATGCAACTCTTGATCTCGGGGTCTTGAGTTCAAGCTGCATGTTCGGCATAGAGCTTACTTTAAAAGTAAAAAAAA
>NW_023229779.1:0-847 GCF_002007445.2 Ailuropoda melanoleuca
AGAGAGAGAGAGCACAAGCAGGGGGAGCAGCAGGCAGAGGGAGAAGCAGGCTTCCCACTGAGCAAGGAGCCCAACATGGGGCTTGATCCCAGGACCCTGGGATCATGACCTGAGCTGAAGGCAGACGCTTAACTGACTGAGCAAGCCCGGCGTTCCAACTCATGACCTTTCTATAATGCTAAAAATACTCACTTAAACATAAAAATAGGGATACCTGGGTGGCTCAGTGGGTTAAGCAGCCAACTCTTAGTATCATCAGCTCAGGTCATGATCTCAGGGTTGTGGAATCAAGCCCTGGGTCAGGCTCTGCACTCTGCAGGGACACTTCTTAGGATTCTCTCCCTCCATCTTCCTCTGCTCCCCCCCACCGGCTATGCCAACGCTCTCTCTCACTCGCTCTCTCCCTAAAAAAATAAATAAATCTTTAAATAATTAAAAAAATATAAAAATAGTAGACTATTTATTTATACATGTCAATACAAGTTCATTGTTACAATTACTAATGATATTTTCAAAAAAGACTTAGTGAGTCAAACCAGGGATGTACTGTATGGTGACTAACATAATATAATAAAAAATATTATTACAATAAAAAATAAAAAATAAAAAAATAAACTGCAAATTTCAAATACACTGTAAAATAAATAAATAAATAAAAATTTTTAAAAAACAAAAAAGACTTAGTGAGAAATGTGTCATTGCTTCATAATTTTAACAGCTTTATTCAAATACAATACACATATTGTACACTTGATCCATCTCAGATATCCAACTCAGTGGATTTTAATAATGGATGGATGGAGTTGTGGAACTATCACTGCTTCAAGATTAGCACACTGTCATCAGC
>NW_023229780.1:0-1190 GCF_002007445.2 Ailuropoda melanoleuca
TCACTTCTCTACTGTCTATGCCTGCTTTTGTGCTCAGCATCAGAAACTGTGTGGCCCACAAAGTCTAAAACTCAGGAAAAGTTTGTTGACTCCTGCAACAGAAAGCAGGGAAAAAAAAAAAAAAAAGGCCAATGAAACCAAAGGTTGGTTCCTTGATAACACTGATAAAGTTGATAAACCTCTAGCCAGAATGATCAGGATAAAGGAGAAAAAAAATGTATGAATATAAGGAATCAGAGAGGTGACATCACTGAAGAATCTACAAAAAGCATAAGGCAGTATTATGAACAACATTATGCCAGTAACTTCAACAACACAGACAAAATGCAGAGGAAAAAAATACCAAAACTCATCCTGGAGGAATAAATAGCTTTATTATCTATAGAAGAAACTGAACCCTCCCACAAAGAAACTCCAGGCCCAGATGTTTTAAACATGAATTCTACTGAAGATTTAAGAAAGAACTAATACGAAGTCTATACAAACTATTCCAAAAAATTAAAGAGCTAGTATTTCCCAAACTCATTCTATGACAGGGTTATGTGGTCTTTCGACATGTCCCTTATGAACACAGATGTAAAAATTCTCAACAAATTTTAGCAAATCAAATCCAACAAAAAAAGTATTAGTGCATCATGACCAACTGGGGTTTACCTAGGAATGCACAGTTGGTTTAATATTGGAAAATCAATCAGCCACTGAAATTCATCATATTAACAAATTAAAAGACAAAAAAATATATGATAATCTCAATAGATGCATAAAGGGGATATGACAAAATCCAACATCTGTGGAGTAGAAAGAGGTTTCCGGTGGGGAGAAAAAATGGCAGAGGAGTAGGGGTCCCCTTTTTCAGCTGGTCCCCTGAATCGAGCTGGATACATACCTACCACACCATACTGAACACCCACAAAATCAGCCTGAGATGCAGGAAGATACATCTGGATCTCTACAAATGAACATCTCCAGTGCTGAGTATTGAGGTATGAAGCAGGGAGCCATGAATCCATGCACAGATATGGGAAGATAAACGGAAGGGGGAGGAAGCCACCGCGCTCGGGCGCCGGGAAGCAATAGCCACCTGCACTGGGGAGCTGACCGGACCCGTGGACCGGCACTGGCGAGAAAGCAGACTGAGACCATGAGCCAGAGAACCCGTGCGTGACCAGACTGAAACTGGGAGCTCGGAA
>NW_023229781.1:0-1646 GCF_002007445.2 Ailuropoda melanoleuca
TCTCCAGCGACCACACAGGACATATGCCCACACGGTGTGCGGTCACGGTGTCCTGCTTACTGCGTTGGTCAAAGCAGCCTTAGGAAGCTACTCTCTGCTGGGAACTCCCACCAGCATAGAACATTCCCTGGGGGTCTCACTGGGTAGATCAGATGTTGCCAACCTTGTCATACAGTTTCCCATGTGCCTCCTTCCAGTGGGACCAGTGCGCATCTAAGCTCTGATCGCGTCGTGGAGCCGCTGAGGCCATTCCCAGGCAAAGGGCAGCCAGGAAGAGAGAAGGATGCATGTTCCAAAAACCTAGGAAGAAAAGAAATGAGTTTCTGATTAGACCAAACCATCGGAAAAGCCATCTTCCTTTCTTCTGAGATATTAGAACCACTATGGTACGGTGAGAATATTGCATTTATCCTCCCAAGTGTTAGCTAAGGACGTGGCACGTGCAGGGGGCCTGTTGCCCTGCTCCCTGCCCTCCACCGTCTGCTGCTTCCGGAGCATGTAGATGGCAATGCAGGGAGTGACGGGCCCTGAGTCTGGTGTGTGGGGTCAACAAGCCATGCCTGGAGGGGCCAGGCCCTGGAAGAGTGCCTCCTGGGAGCCCCAAGCCCCTGGCCCCCAAGGCTGGTGTCCCCCCCCCCGTGTTTTCAGGGGTCACCCCTCCCTTCGGGCCTGGGTGGGGATCTCACCTGGGACAGGTGCAGTGGAGCAGGCTCAGTCTCAGATGCAGGTCAGCGAGTGTCCAGCAGGCCTGGGGATGGATGGGAGGCTGCCCATTTAAGCCTGGGATTTGGCCCCGAGGGCGCTGCCCCTGACACCTGCCTCTGCTGCAATTGGCTGAGCCAGCCTGTGGGTGGAGCCTCTGTGCCCTGGAGCTCTGGGACCCTGGGGCATGTGATGGCTGCTCCCTGCTTGTCCCAGGGGAGGTTGTGCCTGCCTCAGTGGACCCGGGGAAGTCAAGCGAGAGGACTGGGGAAAGTCCTGTGGACGGGTCCGGCACCTCCCTGGGGGACGTCCCATTTCCTAGCAGGAATTTATGTGTTGGCAGGTGGTTCACGAAAAGAAGCTCACAGGGAGCCCGAAGTGCGTTTCCAGCCTCACCCTGCGTATCCCTTAGTCCTAGAGTCTTTGGTTAAAATCTCCCCGAGGGCTGAGAACAGGATAATCTAGTCTAGTGATTCTTGTTTATTCCAGTCAATGGTGGGGCAGTTGGAGGAAGTAGACCCCACAGGGGAATGTGTTATCAGTGTTTTGGGATGGGATGCCTGTAATCTGGAGAGGACTGGCAATCCTCCACACAAGGGATGCCCTGGGCAAGGCTCAAGTGCTTTCAAGGAAAGGGACTGATGGGAGCGCTGTGCAGGGAAGCTGTGGCATTTTGTAATACTCCTGTCTTGACTCCCCCAGCAGGGATTCTTTTTTCCTCTCAGGCCTTTCTCAAAACCAACAGAAATGATTTATTTTCAGAAATATTGTGGTTTAACAAAAGAAGGAAAGACGGAAACTGTTTCTTCTTCCCCCTCTCCATGTTATGGATTATTATGTTTCTAGGTATTCAACGTGCTTTTCTTTTTTTCTTTTTTTTTTTTTTTAAAGATTTTGTTTTATTTATTCGACAGAGATAGAGACAGCCAGCGAGAGAGGGAACA
>NW_023229782.1:0-847 GCF_002007445.2 Ailuropoda melanoleuca
AGAGCAGGCATTCCAAATGTGAATTGCCTTAATTTAATTTCATTGGTCCCATATCCCAATAGACACTGCTTTCTTTCTTTTTAGGAGAGGTATCTTCCATCCCTGTTTGCTGTGAATCGGCTATACCAGTGCTCCAGGTCTTGCCCTCAGCCGTGTCCTCTACACTTTGTCCTTTCAACTATATCACCGAAGTATAATTATGTACAGTGAGCTGCACCTGTTTAATGTATACAGCTTGACATTCGTGGTGAGCACAGCATAACATAAAGTGTTGTTGGTTGAACCACTAATTTGCACACCAGAAACTACTGTAATTGTGCATCAACTACACCTTGATAAAAAAATATTTTTAAATGAAGTGTACAGAGAAAGACAATTATCATACGGTTTCACTCATTTATGGAACATAAGGAATAACAGGGAGATCTGTAGGAGAAGGAAGGGAAGAATGAATGGGGGGGTAAACAGAAGGGGGAATGAACCAAGAGAGACTAAGGACTCTGGGAAACAGCCTGAGGGCTTCAGAAGAGAGGGGGGTAGGGAGTTGGAAGAGGCCGGTGATGGGTATTAAGGAGGGCACATACTGCATGGTGCACTGGGTGTTATACGCAAGCAATGAATCATGGAACTTTACATCAAAATTTAATGATGTACTGTGGGTGACTAACATAACATAATAATAACTTAAAAAAAGTGTACGGTCTGATGCATAGAGGAGTTTCATGAAATTTAGGAGGACATCCTCAATGATTATCTTTCTTTATGTAATTCCAGAAAGTGCGCAATAAGTTTAACTACTTGGTTATATAGTTTATGAAAATTTAATGCCCCTGAGCATCAGTTTTCT
>NW_023229783.1:0-847 GCF_002007445.2 Ailuropoda melanoleuca
AAAAAAAAAAGAATACAAACACACTCCCCTTAGCATTAAAGGAGTATCTTTGAGCAACAAACCTTAATACTTAAACCTTTCCTTCCATCCCATCTCTCAAAATCCACACAGCTGAGAAATCACATGTAAATCCAGTAGTAACAGTGCTTCAAAAGTAGCAGTTTTTCTTTACAGGGATGGCGGGGAGAACGGAGTTACTACTCATCCTGATCTGTGTGCATTGGAGTCTCAGCAAGATATGAGCAGAGTCAGAAAGTATTCCAGTTGATTCTATATCTTAGAGAAATGAGCATCATCATCTGCTTCCCCAAGCTCCCTGTTGAGAAACTCTTTTCTGGAAGCTGTATAGTTCCAGCCTGGTATGGTGGATCTTATCAACAGCCAGACTAACCATAAGTTTAGGCCAATGACCACCGTGGGTATCAGGACAAAGGAAAGAAATTAAATACTCAGTGTTTGATAACTAGAAAGGAGAAAGGAGGGAGAAAAGGAAGGAAGGAAGGACATAGTTAATTAATAAAAAATTAGAACTCTAACATTCTCCAGGATAGATCACATGTTGGACTACAAAAGAAGTCTCAATAAATTTAAGATTGTAATCACATAATATATCCTTTCCATCCATAATAGTATGAAGCTAGAAATCAATCACAAGGGTAAAAAAAAGCACTGGGTGGCTCAGCCATTAAGCTTCTGCCTTCAGCTGAGGTCATGATCCCAGGATTGAGCCCCGCATCGGGCTCCCTGCTCGGTGGGAAGCCTGCTTCTCCCTCTCCCACTCCTCTTGCTTGTGTTCCCTCTCTTGCTGTCTCTGTCAAATAAATAAATAAAATCTTAAAAAAAAAAA
>NW_023229784.1:0-847 GCF_002007445.2 Ailuropoda melanoleuca
AGGAGCCCCTCAAAACCTGCTGGGCTTCAGAGGCTCCTAGTCGTGCTCGAGGGGTGCTTGAGTCCAGCCCGGCGGGCCAGCCAGCCGGCGGAGGTGAGTCAGAGGGTCACCAAGTCCTCGTCCAGGAAGTGCGTCTCGAGAAGTCGCAGAGCTGGATGGGCATGCGCACGGGCAGAATCCGGGGCTCGTAGACCCAAACGGACCTGCTTCCGGTTCTTCTTCAGAGCTGGGCGGCTTCCTGGGCGCCTGTGCAGCGGGGAAGAGCACGAGGCCGTCGCGCGGGTTTTGCGTCTTCAAGGTACGCTTGGGCTTCTCCTCTCCAACTCGGGTGGGGAAGGGGTCTGCGCCCTGCAGAGCCACGTCTTCGCCGTGGGAACGGAGGCCCAGAGAGAGGTAGGTGTAGAAGGCCCGCAAGTGCGTGTGGACCAGGCCGGGGCGGGGGTGGAGGGGCGGCAGCCGCCACGTTGGTGTCCTAATGCTGGTGAATCTGGGAGCTCGCGGTTGAGAGGTAATAATGGGGTGTTGGCTGGTCTGGGAGGCAGAGGCTGGCTCATAGCGTGGCTCCGGACCTTGCGACTGGAAAAAAGGTTTGGAGGGTGGTCGGGGGCCCGTAGAAGGGACGTCCGGGCGTCTGTTACCTCCAAACGCCGCAGAAGCAAGACACACATCCGCGGGACCTCTGGGCACACTGCCATGAAACGCAAATTATTAAAACAGTTCTGTTAAGTAGTTGTGTATTAGTTAATATTTATCACGAAGTTAAAATAATTAAAACAGGGGCGCCTGGGTGGCTCAGCCGTTAAGTATCTGCCTTCAGCTCGGGTCATGATCCCAGGGTCCTGGGGTT
>NW_023229786.1:0-847 GCF_002007445.2 Ailuropoda melanoleuca
GAGCCCCACGGTGGGTGCAGAGATTACTTCAAGATAAACTCTTAAAAAAAAAAAAACCCAAATACACCCACGTATCCTATGTCATGGCAAATGCCTTTAAACAATGTTTTCAGTTTCTATTGTTGGACTGTTTCAGTTGGGTTCACTCAACCGAACTGCATGTCACAGTGTTTAAAACACAATATTGTCTCTTCTCAATACACTGACCTTGTTTGCCTTTCCTGTGGCAGGTTGTTTCCCTTACGCTGGTACAGCATCCATTAATTAGCAATAGACTTTTACTCGGGGTCACGTGATGCTCTGGATTATCTGGTCCACTGTTAGCTGTGTTACCCTGCGGTGCTTGAAATTTTGTGAGCCTGGTTCCACCATTCTTCCAGCAATTGTCACCTGTGTCTCTTGTTCGACCATTTTAATCAATACGTGATATGTCAGTTGAACTACCTATGAAATTAGTTTCATTTTCCACATAATTTATTACTTTATTTGTAAAATTAGCGTTTGCTTTGATATTTGGTAACTTGCAGCATCAGCAAGTTGGAGAAGAATGGTGACCTTACGAATCATTATGGGATTTGGGTCATTGTTGCTACACCCACGCAGCCTTCTCCCCAGTCATGGTAATGTGACCATCAGGATCTCTTACAAAACTTGACTCATGATTCATGACCTGCACTCCGTGAAAATGGACTCTCCTTTGTAAAGGAGCTCCAACTGCAAAGAAGAAGGTCACACATGACGGGAAGCAGATTCTGATCCAGCAGAGAAGAATGCCAGGAAGGCAGAACTAGCAAACCAAAACCAGGGAGGATGAAAACAAAGATTTGCAAATAAAAGAAAGCATCGG
>NW_023229787.1:0-847 GCF_002007445.2 Ailuropoda melanoleuca
GGAGCTGCGGCCAGGAGCAGGACAGCCCCGAGATAGATGGTGAGGGCCACCCGTGCGCTGCTCGGGAACCTGGCTGAGGAGCCTGTAGGTGCCGCACTCAGACAGGAAGGCACCACTGCTCCCTGCCAAGGGCAGGTCGGTGGCAAACAGCACTGACCCGGGGAGCCGAGGGGAAGGGCCTGGCTAGGCTCCACCATCCCCCGTGCCACCTTGGGGCTGGTCCTCCAGAGGCAGCCGTGACCCTGCAGTGCTCTCTCACAGACGTGACCACACACCACAGGCACAGGAACGAGGGCAGCGTGGCGGCCAGCCCTGGGCGCTCTGCCTCGCAGGTGCTGGACAGGCTGCGGAGAACAGCGGGTGGGTACCAGGCTCAGGCCACACTCAGAGCAGTCCTCATGAGGACCCGCCAGCCCCAGCCCTCCATCCCAGACCCTGCTTCCAGACAGTGAGGCACCCCTCCTAGCGCAGGGCTGGGGAGGGCCGACGACAACTTCCAAGGAGGGAATGCCTGATGGAGAAGGGTTTACTAGCCAGCCCTGGGGGCGGCTCCGAGCTCAGTCACCTGTGGGAGCCGTGCAAATGTCCCGGTGGTCATCCAGAGGCCAGTGTGGAGCCTGGAGGTGTGTGTTGGGGGCGGGGGGAGGGGCGGGGCTGCAGCGTGAAGGTGTGCAGCGCGGCCCGCTGCCTGCGACCGGGGAGGCGCCGGCTTGCAGCCCCCGCTTCAGCAGGCGGCCGGGATGCAGCAGGGGATGACCGGCACGCAGAAGAGGCCGGTGCAGGGCGGGGTCGCGCACGCCGCGGGCTGGCAGCACACGGGCGCGCAGCAGTCCGGGCCGCAAGCGCA
>NW_023229788.1:0-847 GCF_002007445.2 Ailuropoda melanoleuca
AATTTGGGTGAATGCTCCAAATAGCATGGTACATACCAGCCTCTTATTAGTAAGTTCTGGTCACTTCTCTTTGATACACATAGTGTGAAGGCATGAGCTTTCACCAGCTTCATAGCTGGAATTAGCTCCCCTTGATCCTACCTCCCAGATGTCGTAGGAGTTTCCCCAGAGAAGTGCCTCCCATGATCTTACCTGTCAGTCCCTTCCTGCTCCCACTCACCCACGACTGCTGACGTCAGAGTTGCTTGGAGCAGCCTCATCCCTGCTCCTGCCCTTCATGGGAAGGCAAATCTTCATGCTAAAATAAGTCAGTCCATATAACTAAAACCAGGCCTGACAGGCAACAAGTGCTCAACAAATGTACACTATTATTAATACTAAGACCATTATCCCCATGTGCCTCTCAGGCTTCCACTTTTCAAAGTGCTGTAACATGGTTAGTTTCTCTGCAGATCTGGAGAAAATGGATGCTTCCTACCCAGAAACCATTTATCTTTTGGGTGTGCTATGCTTCACATTTTATAAAGCTTTTCGTGAATACCTGGGCCCATTTCTGACTCAACCCCTCACCCAGACTCTCACTAAGTCTCTCCTGAAAACCTTCTCTAGCCCTCCTTTTCCTGACCATATGGGTTCAGACTCAATCCAAGAGGCTAGCCATGGTAATAGCCACTATTTACTGAGCTCTTACTGTACACCAGACAGTATTTTATTTATTTATTTATCTATTTATTTATCTATTTATTTATTTTTAAAGATTTTATTTATTTATTTGACAGAGAGAGAAACAGCCAATGAGAGAGGGAACACAGGCAGGGAGAGTGGGAAAGGAAGAAGCAGGCTCCCA
>NW_023229789.1:0-847 GCF_002007445.2 Ailuropoda melanoleuca
TCAAATATTTATGAAATGCCAGAATCAATCATTAAAATGTATACTTAACACAAAAGGGTGAATTAGATACTTAGACCGCCTTTTAATTGCTGAATAAGCATAGTGATTAAGTACTTTTAGTAAAAATAAATAATGATGCAAAAAATTATAACGGAAAATTGCCTCATATAATATGTGGAGAAGAGAATAAGAAATATAGCCACCTTTATTCAAGCTAATTAAAAACAGCTTCATGGAAGACATTCATAGGAACAACTACTTTCTATTTATGTTTATGATGCTTTCAACTTCTTCATTATAGATGCATTGTACGTGTTTGAGCAAAATAAGTTATTTTACATTTACGACATGTAAAGATGAGTTTGAGAGACACCCTCATGAAGACTTAATGGTGCTGGTATCTCTGAAAGGGCAAGATAAAGTTGGTTTCAAGGATAGTGTAAAAACCAGAGACTCAAACAAATTGCCACGGCCAGGGTAAAGTACCATTGCTAGAGTGACATTTAAAAAAGCAAGCAAAGGGCTCTCAGGTGGTTCAGGCAGTTGAGCATCTGCCTTCGGCTCAGGTCATGATTTCAGGGTCCTGGAATCGAGCCCCATGGCAGGCTCCCTGCTCAGAGAGGAGTCTGCTTCTCCCTCTCCCTCGGCCCCTACCCCTGCTCCTGCTCTCTCTCTCTCTCTCTCTCTCCATTAAATAAATAAAATCTTAAAAAAAAAAAAAAAGGAAGAAAAAAGCAAGCAAACAAGAATGAGCATATAAATTCTCCTACTTCCGGACTTCTGGTCTCCTCCTAGCACTTTTCACTGGAAGAAGGGAACAGCTGGCCAAAAAAAAAAAAAAAAAAAA
>NW_023229790.1:0-847 GCF_002007445.2 Ailuropoda melanoleuca
CTGCCAGGGTTTGGGCTACAAAGCTCCAACAGGGCTGGGACACATTCCAGTTCTGACCAGAGACAAGAGACCTTGCTAAGGACTAGTACATTCCGTGGACAGCTCAGACAGGCTCAGCTAACCTACAATAAAGGTTGAACCCACCTTAAAAACAAACAAACTTCAGAAGGATCGAAGAGACCTACAATTTAATTGACATTCAAAATAATCTCAACATTCCCTAAAGGAAAAGAAGAAAACTCAGACATTCGATAATATCACACAATTTCCATCATCCGATATAAAATCACGAGACATGTGGTATGACCCAGCAATTCTACACCAAGGTATTTATTTACTCAAGAGATACAAAGCTAACTGCAGAGCAAACTGGGATTGGAATCTAAAAAAAAAAAAAGCAGACAAGGGGGCACCCAGGTGGCTCAGTCAGTTAAACTTCTGCCTTCAGCTCAGGTCATGATCTCAGGGTCCTGGGATCCAGCCCCCACGTCAGCCTCCCTGTTCATTGTGGAGCCTGCTTCTTCCTCTCCCTCTGCCTGCTACTCCTCCTGCTTGTGCTCCACCCCCCTCTCTGTCAAATAAAATCTTTAAAAAAAAATTTTTTTTTTTAAAGCAGGTAAGGTTGACAATTTCACTTTTCATTGCTTGTTTTCATAAGAATATAGTCATGGATTACCAGTGTAAATTTTTTTTAAGTGCTATGGGATTGTATGTGAAGGATCAGCTACTTCTTGGGTACAAGGGAGAATTAGAGAGCTGAGAGAAACGCTTTAGATGTAAGATGTTTGACTTCAGCTTCTCAGCTACCTCATAGAGCTTTTTATGTAAAACATGCAGTTGGGGGGGG
>NW_023229791.1:0-847 GCF_002007445.2 Ailuropoda melanoleuca
GTGACGGTCACATGGGTTCGGGGACGAGAAGCTCCCTCTTCCCCCATTTCCTATCACATCTGCTGCCCCAGCCTCGCTGGTCACCCCGACCTCTCCATGCTGCCTCTTCCCCTCTGTCTCTGGTCTTGCGTGGATTGCACTGCTGCCTGAGGAAAAATTCAGAGTCGGGGTCCATTGGGGGCAGGAAAGGGAGGCAGTGCACACCGACCAGACCGTTTGCTTTATTTTATTTTAAATCAGGGTGTATGCCCAGCGTGGAGTCCAACATGGGGCTTGAACTCATGACCCTGAGATGGGGACCTGAGCTGAGATGAAGAGCAGGACACTTAACCCACTGAGCCGCCCGGGGGCCCGAGAGTTTGATTTTTTAAAGTGTTATTGTGCAATGTTTGAATAATACAGTAGAAAGAAGGGTATGCCTATCACTTATCTTTAATGATTGAAATATTTAATAATTAAACAGCATTTCATCTACAACCCTCATGTTTTGAAATAAGAGATGTTTATTTTTCTGCCCCCTAAAGAGACATGACATGGCTTCCAGCTTTATCGACACATCTGTGGGTGTTGCAGAAATGCACGCACCTCGGGATCTATTTTGTTATTATTTACGTAAAACACATCCACCCCAGAAGCAGCACCCTCGGCAGCCCGGGGCTCCCTTCTCCCAGAGTCCGCGGCCCGGAACAGCCTTGCCCCTGAACTGCTCTCCCTGGGGTGTGGGCAGCTGTGTGCAGTCTTTGTCCAGCACCTAAAAGAATCAGGCTTATGCCCCCTTCCTTCCTACTTGCCCCGGGCCACCGAGCCCACGCCGCATGGGCCCCAGTTCTGACTCTGAGGCTCTAAC
>NW_023229792.1:0-1651 GCF_002007445.2 Ailuropoda melanoleuca
AAAAAAAAAAAAGAAATTGGGCCTCTAGAAACACATAGAAGTGTTCTAGTGCTAGAATACAGAGTTCAATAAAAGCGGGATGTCAAGTGGTGAGATCAGAGGGGTGGGTTGACAGTGAGTGCGGACATCCCTACTGGCTCCATAATTAAGAACCAGCAAAGACAGGGCCATCGAGAGGAGTGGGGTGGACAAGTCCCGGGAGTGTCCCTCTCTGGCTCTCTTCATTTGTATGACATTGCTTAGCAAAACATTTCTTTAAAAGATTTTATTTATTTATTTGAGAAAGACGTGGGGAGCATGAGCAGGGAGAGTGGAAGGGGGAGAAGCAGACTCCCCACAGAGCCGGGAGCCAGAATGCGAGGCTCTATCCCAGGACCCTGAGATCATGACCTTACCCGAAGGCAGACACTTAACCAACTGAGCCACCCAGGAGCCCCAGCAAAACATTTCTATATAAGAGTATGGCTGTTGCTGTTTCACTGGTCCTAAGCTGTGTGGCATTTTGGATTCTGCAAATCATTCAGGATGACTATATGACATCCTATGTTTAATTGTCTGGGATTGGGCATATTGCAGTGATAGCACACCTATCAAGAAAGTAAACCATCCTATTTCTGAAAAGCAAACAGTGTGATTTCCTGCCCATAATATCTGCTGTTTCTTAGGGTTTCCCCTAGACATATTCTGTGGTCTTGGTTTGCTGCCAAGTGTCACACTGAGGTCTCTGTATTCTAAAGATTGAAGAGCTACTCCTCTAATGCATATAGCCTACTGATGCTAATTGTCTGAACAGCCATTCGGGCAAAGCAGAAAACCACTGGGCACTCCAGACCATTGAGAAACATTTCTGCGGAATAGGGACAGCTTGTAAATTTGGGAGACTTTCCAAAATGTTCTGTTATAGATTGTTATCATTTACTCTTAACTTACCAGGCACTCAGATATTTTTCTTTTTTTAAGATTTACTATTTAATTGAGAGAGGGAGAGTGGGGGAGGGGCAGAGGGCAAGAATCTCCTAGCTGACTCCCCGCTGAGCATGGAGCCCTCTGCAGGGGCTCCATCTCACCACCCCAAAATCATGACCTGAGCCTAAACCACGAGTCGGATGCTTAACTGAGCCACCCAGGTGCCCCAGGCACTCAGAGATTTTTTTTTTTTAAATATGCTTAGTATTTATTTGTTAACTCCAATCAACTTCAACAAATATATCCTTTAGTAATAAGATGTAAGAAATCAGGTTGGCAGTATTCGTTTGTGCTTACCGAAGCATGAACATTTCATGGCTGCTTCTGGTTCAAGACATCATTAAATACTGTGTTGAAAGTAAAGCTGTATTTGGGGTGCCTTTCAATACAAATGCGTAAGTTAAATGCTCCTGGGCTTTAGAAAACCGTTGGGTCGGTCTGAGATTTTAAGCCATTATGCTCTGCTAGACAGGTGAGTCTGGACTCAGTCTAGTTTTAATGTGTTTGTTTTAATCAGCTCAGTAAATTCTCTCAAAGCAAAAGTGAGGATAAAATCACTACATATATCAAGAAATAGAATGTTGCGGGGCGTCTGGGTGGCTCAGTCATTAAGAGTCTGCCTTCAGCTCAGGGCATGATCCCAGAGTCCTGGGATCGAGCCCCACATCGGGCTCCTCCGTTGGGA
>NW_023229793.1:0-2304 GCF_002007445.2 Ailuropoda melanoleuca
TATAAAGCCAGATGGTAAATATTTAGTTCTTTTGTGGGCCAACGAGCAAAACCAGGAACATTTCTACAAAACTTTTTGACAAAATTCAAAACTTTTTTTTTTTTTAAAGATTTTATTTATTTGACAGAGAGAGAGCAGGAGAGCATAAACAAGGGGAGTGGCAGAGGGAGAGGGAGAAGCAGGCTCCCCGCCAAGCAGGAAGCCTGATACAGGGCTCCAGGGCTCGATCCCAGGACCCTGGGATCATGACCTGAGCCGAAGGCAGTTGCTCAAGCAACTGAGCCATCCAGGTGCCCCAAAACTCAAAACTTTCTTTATAGACACTGAAATTTGAATTTTTTTTTTAAAGATTTTATATATTTATTTGACAGAGATAGAGACAGCCAGCGAGAGAGGGAACACAAGCAGGGGGAGTGGGAGAGGAAGAAGCAGGCTCATAGCAGAGGAGCCTGATATGGGGCTCGATCCCATAACGCCGGGACCACACCCTGAGCCGAAGGCAGACACTTAACCGCTGTGCCACCCAGGCGCCCCTGAAATTTGAATTTTATGTCTTGTGGGTCCTGTAATGTCTTAATTTTTCTAATTATTAAAAAATGTAAAAAACCATTCTTAGCTTGCTAGCCATACTGAAACAGATGGTCAGCTGAATTTGGCCTGCAGGCAATAATTTTCTGACCTCTGTTCTGAAGCCTTATGTGGAAGAAAGTAAACCCCTGAACTCGTAATATTAAGTGTCCTGCGGTTGAAGATGCTCTGACTCACCCACTCATTTGCTAAAACGAATGGGAAGAGTTAGCAAACATGGGAAAGAAAAGCAACACAGGACTATCCATACTTGAAGCTCCTAGTTCCCCTACCCGGGAAGTGATGTCTGACCCCAAACATCTCTCGGAGCCTTGTCTCTCCTGTGCTTGCTTCATGGTCAGAATCACCTGGCTTCCCGCTGAAACTGGAGTCCCAGACAAGAGAGGGTCAGTGCAGGGGGCTTCTGGGCTCGATCTGTAGTGGATCTCTGGATCAGGGAACCATGTGCTAGGGGAAGGCTGCTAAAGAGGACAAAAGAACCGCCAAAGCTGTGCTTCTTAAAGTGTGGTCCCTGGCCCAGCGGCATCAGCAACACTCAGGAATGTGTTAGGCATACCAGTTCTCCACTCCTCCCAGACCTACTGCATCAGAAACTCCCCGGTGGGGGCTGGCAATCTGGCTTTTATTAAGCCAGGTGAGTCTGACCCCTACACTTGATCTCTAAAAATGGAGAACCACTGCGTCACTACTGGCACCGGGAGACGTGATTAAGCGCCCACCTGAGCGCTAAAGGTCTAGGCACCGCGAAATTGCTTTGTTCTCAAGTGCGTGAGNAGCGAAATTGCTTTGTTCTCAAGAGCGTGAGGTCGATGGGTGGGTGGAGCCAAAGGCATTGATTTCTACGAGGAAAATCTGGAAATGGTATTTAAGGTCGGCCATCGGGAAGTCAAAGGAAGCCACTCTGTAAGAAGGGGGGCGTCATGGGTCCTAGAGATAGAAAACGCCACCCAACTGTACGACAGTGGCGGTTCAGCCCTTTTGCGCACCCGCAGGTTTTCCAAAGGCATCATGACCTTCACCCTTCGGTTTCTCTACGGTCCAACGGGGGCCTTTGTCCTGGGCCTGCCAGGGAGCTTCCTGCCCTCACAAGTGGCCCTTGTGACATCACGGCCACTGCGAAGTGAGGCTCCTGTCCCAGGGGACGTCACAGAAGCCCCTCGGGTCCCCGGGTGGTTGGGCTTCCTAGACGCCGGCAGCTGCTCCGGGTGCGTGGGTCGGGCGTGCAGAGGCCCGGGCAGCGCGTGCAGGGGGAGGTCACCCCGGCTGGCTGGCGCGCGCAGTCCATGCTCACTGCTGCTCTGGTGCAAAGCCAGCTCCAGGAGGGAAGCAGAGACCGGCCTTTGAAAGGACCCCATAAGTTTGCTTGGAGTAAACATTCGGAACATTTGCCAAGGCTCTCAAGACTCGGCGCGCCCGCAGAGAGAAGGTTGGGGCCCAGGCGGCGGCGGTGGCTGCAGGGGATGCTCTGTGCGGACCCCCAGGCCTCGGGATGGCTCCGCTGAAGAGGAAATGCATNACCCCATAAGTTTGCTTGGAGTAAACATTCGGAACATTTGCCAAGGCTCTCAAGACTCGGCGCGCCCGCAGAGAGAAGGTTGGGGCCCAGGCGGCGGCGGTGGCTGCAGGGGATGCTCTGTGCGGACCCCCAGGCCTCGGGATGGCTCCGCTGAAGAGGAAATGCATCTGTGACCTGTGCACCTGCGGGTAAGGGAGCCG
>NW_023229794.1:0-847 GCF_002007445.2 Ailuropoda melanoleuca
CTTTTTTTTTTTTTTTTTTTTGGCTTCTGACATCTTCAGTTGTCTCTAATCTATATTTCGCTTGGGTCGTGGTTGGTATTTTGACTCTGTTATCTCGTTCATCCATTCTTCTCTAGGCAAAATAACTTGAAGGAGGAATTCACAAGAAAGGAAAGAACCAGAGGTAATACTCTCTGCCACAGATCTAATCGATATGGATATAAGTAAAATGTCAGAGCTGTAATTCAGGATAACCATTATAAAGCTACTAGCTAGGCTTGAAAAAGCATAAAGGCACTACAGAATCTCTTGCAGAAATAAACTCTAATCAGGCTGAGATGCAGCCTAAAATGAATGCTCTAACAGCAAGGGTAAATGAAGCAGAATAGAGAATTAGTGATATAGAAGACAAAGTGATGGGAAGAAAGGAAGCTGAGGGAGAGAGAGAAAAACAACTAATGGACCATGAGGGGAGGCTTAGAAAATCAATGGTACCATAAAGCAAAGCAATATTAGAATTACTGGAGTCCCGGAGGAAGAAGAAAGAGAGAGAGTGAGTGAGTACTATTTAGAAAGCATTCAAGATCTTGGCCACTGTTGTTCAACATAGTACTAGAAGTCCTAGCCTCAGCTATCAGACAACGAAAAGAAATGAAAGGCATTCAAATTGGCAAAGAAGAAGTCAAACTCTCACTCTTCACAGATGACATGATTCTTTACGTGGAAAAGCCAAAAGACTCCCCCCCAAAATTGCTGGAACTCATACAGAAATTCAGCAAAGTGGCAGGATATGAAATCAATGCACAGAAATCTGTTGCATTTCTATATTCTAACAATGAGACAAAAGAAAGAAATTAAGGAATCAATC
>NW_023229795.1:0-847 GCF_002007445.2 Ailuropoda melanoleuca
CTGAAGTCATGTTGGGGTTTTGCAGAGATATTGCCAGTATACTCAGAATTCTCTCCAACTCTATTTTCTTCAACTTCCCAGGGCAGAGATGGTTCAAATACCACCATTCTATAAATGGACAATAACCAAATGATGAATACTGTGGATCACAGTTTTGTGGCTGCTAAAAAAATATTAATCAATACAAACTTGCTTACCAAACTCTAATATTTGTCCCAATTGATTGTTTTCCATTTAGAATTCCCGCCTTACTGAAATTCTGATCCTACTACCAGAACCCACAGTTAATTGAGCTTGTAATAATAGTAAGCAAGTACCAAAAGAATTTATTTCTTTAGCTAGGAAAGAAATGCCACAGATGCCCACCACAGTTGACCATATCCAAGCATTGTTCCTTGATATCTTGCAGAATCAAACTAAACCTAACGTCTGAGGCTCAAAAACCCACTTTCTCTGTAGAAAGCTCTATTTTGGTTGGGCGTGGGCTTCTACTGCACAATATTTGGCTTTATTTTACTAACCACATGGTATCTGTTGCCATGCTCTCTCTTGAGTCCTCCCACAGACATTTGAATGCTTCCCTTAATGGTAAACCACCAACATCAATGCAAGCACACCAATAATTCCCCAGCCAGCACTGGATCTTAGCACTCTAAAAAGAAGAAATCAATGGGTCTTCAAAATATAACTTTTCACCCATAGAGTTTTAACCAACACTGTTTTGTCTACATAGGCCACAAAAGCAAGTAGACTGAGCAGAACTCTGTTTTTGCCCCTCTACATGATGGTGATCAAATTCATATCAAAGACAAAAGAAAGTGATATATATATATATATATATATATAT
>NW_023229796.1:0-847 GCF_002007445.2 Ailuropoda melanoleuca
CCTGCTTCTCCCTCTGCCTGCTGCTCCCCCTGCTTGTGCTGTCTCTGTCTCTCTATCTCTGGCAAATAAATAAATACAATCCTAAAAAAAATAAGTAAAATACTTTGTTTAGAAAAGATTCTCAGGAGTTAGTAGATATGCCTAATAACTACTGTAATCTGACAGCGTATAAGGTAAATCCAGATGTGAAGAAGCAGTAGAATGAGAGCAAGAGTATATTAATAATCACGAGAGAAAGTGCTAACAGGATGATTGATGGCTCTGGGTCTGTGTTTTTCTTACTGTGGCATCATTAGCCTGACTGAAGGGATAAGCAGAATGAGTCTCTGGGAAGCTACTTGACAGACCGGAAAAACTGCAGTTTTACAATCAGGAGGATCTTGGTTTGGATTTCTATTGTGTTACTTACTAGGTTTTCTGACCTTTTTATAACGTCCCTTACCTTTTCTGAGCCTTGTATTTCTCATTTGTGAAGTAGAGATGGAAATAACCTGAGTTACAGGGTCCCAGTGTGTATTGAAATGAAACAACGTATGTAAATCGCCTAAATATTTGCTAATAATGTCTTTTGTTCCTCTGTCTGTATCCTATAAAATCTCTCTCCCGGTCAGACAGTCATATTTATTTGCATCTTTCTCCTCACCCCTCCCAAACTCTAATCCCCTTGAGGATAAACAGAGCGCATTTGTGATTGTAATATCTAGTAGAATACTTGGGATAGAGTAGGCATTTAGTAAAATTCTCTTTCACAAATTGAATGAGTTACTCACTTTCATGTTGCAGGGACCAGAAAACAAAAGCAGGGATCCTTGGTAGTTGCCGAACTTCTCTTGAATAACTGTATTAT